>NC_089766.1:48247296-48362296 GCF_040412425.1 Macrobrachium rosenbergii
ACATTGTGCTTCACAATGGACAACATTGATTCTTCTGATACTTCTGGATAAATATCTACATAGAAAAGAATCTGTTCACCTTGAGGATGAGACTCGAAATGATAATGATACAACCCCTTTTAAAAATAAACTACCAATAAAAAGGAAAAGAATTATATCCAGTATAAATTGGAAATGTGGTAACTTACCTTTTTCAATTCATCCATACCCAACGAAACAATTTTTGTAGCTTCTATAACAGATTCAGCCTCTTGGAAAGTAGGTATCGTAGCGATTGTTTCCTCCCCTTCATCCGGTGTCAAACCACATTCACCCTCCTCTGTAACTCTTCCGATAAGTGCTCCCCAGCTTAATCCACCTATAAATACAAATTTCCCACAGTGTCTCATCAATTATCATATTTATTTCACTGTTAGTACTCAAAAGACCCTTTTTTCCTCAGACTATCCACTTGTCAATCTGCTTAACTGGAAGTTCTTGGCAAAACTAAGACAGGAAATTCTACAAGAGTCAATTTTTAGCTTTATCTTGACAAAGGTTTTTATTTTTATCTATTTAGGACATGTGATTTAAACCTGTTACTTCAAAGGCCATTAATTTAATTCAACAAATGATTATACTCTACATATTTGCTTCCCCCCTGACAGTTACAGTGGTAACACAGTTACTAAAGACAGTTTAGGGTATTGCATACACACGTCATCTAAAGCATCAGACAAAGCCAGTTGTGTTCATGTAATTAAGACGTTATTTCCCTTTCCTATTTGATAAGAACCCAGAGTAGGGAGTGACTATATTATTACCTTGTCCCTGGTGATTTTCAACTTATCATTTTTCTAGAATAGACTTCATTCTTTACAAGTAGAGGCATAAACAGTTCTCTTCTGCATCTTAACGAGACAAAAGCACCTAAATACAGTTCTGTAAAATAATGAGTCTGCCAAATTATTTACTGTTCATTTGTTTACTTTATTTGCAAAAATGCATATTTTATACCCTATACAAAGTATACAAAAAACAAATTACTTGAGCTTTATGGTGGGTTATGTACCTAACCATCACTCCTCACAGCTGATATGCATGGAAATTGTATACAGTCAACCCCTGGTATTTGTGGGGGATGTGTATCACAATCCCCGCAAATAGGTCAAATCCGCGAATACCTGACACACCTCTAAAAATGCTTATAACTGCCTATTTTGAAAGTTCAAATGCCAAAAACCCCTCTAAAAATACTTATACCTGAGTATTCAAATAGTCTGATAACAAAAAGTGCATTTAGTCACGAAAATGATAAAAAAACACAGTAATTAGTGAATATTTCTCTACGAAAAATACTGCAAATAGGCGAATTTTCTGCGAATAATGTGTATATACATTCCACAGAAAAATCCACGAATAGGTGAAGCCGCAAATCCAGAACCGCGAATAGGTGGGGGTCCAATGTATTGGTATTGATGAGTTATTTTTCATAAAACTTATATCCTGCTTTTTCTGTAAATTACATTTTCATAATTACAAGAAATTTACTGAGGACTTAAGGTCATACCATACTTGTAAAGGTATGGGCTCCACTTATGACCTGGTCTAAAGTAGCCTAGCAATAGGATGCATTCACACTGTTATTCCCACATGGGTAGGGGGACCCAATGCTTACCGTGAATGAAGAGACCCACTCTGTAATAATTATCAGTCACTAATTTCATTTACTGTATTATAATAAATGTTTTTAGTTTTCTGTATAAAAAAACTATTGTGCTCGCTTTGTCTGTCCATCTGCACTTTTTCTGTCTGGCCTCAGGATCTTAACAACTACTGAGGTTACAGGGCTGCAACTTGTTATGTTGATCATCCACCTCAATCATCAAACACACCAAATTGCAGCCCTCTAGCCTCAGTAGTTTTTATTTTATTTAAGGTTAAAGTTAGCCATAGTCATGTGTCTGGGAACGATATAGGACAGGCCACCATTGGGCCGTGGTTAGTTTCATACACCACACCTGATACAGCATTATACCAAGACCAATGAATGATAGATCTACTTTCCGTGGCCTAGATTATACTCTGTACAGAAAACTCAACTGCACTGAAGAAACTTCGGGGCATTTTTTTACTTTTTTTTTAACTATTTAATTGACAAATAAAACTTAAAAAACAAGATTCTTACCTAAAGTTTTAAACATCAGTGCCAGAAACACGCAGAGAATAATCGGTGCGACATACTGGAGTGTGACTACACAGAGGTAATAAAATACTCTTGCAATCTGAAAAATATCAATAGGTTTTGAATATGAGCACCTCTGAAGGCTATAATGACTTTATACCAGTATCATGTGAGTACAATAACAGAGATATCACTTCATATACATTTACAACATAGAATTACAATGATTACCCTTTTAAATCAACACAACCTAAAATGTGAAACTACAACTGTTACATTACTGAACACTCGGCAGCTACAAATTTATGTACGATACAAAAAGAATGATGTAGTTTTATTTAAAAGTCAGCAATCCTTTAGCTCATAATTTTCAACTGTAATTTTGGTAATCTTCCAAGGATGGCTGCACAATGAAGAATCTTAATCTCCTTCAACAATGAACTCTTTTGGGGGTTGAAGTATCATGAATAGCAGATGTCTCCTCCAGAGTTCTTAGGTCTCAAATTGAGTCTGGCTGCACCCCACTCCACAAATAAAATTCAAATTTCGGACACCATCTCAGTCTCTGAGATCTCGAAGACTGAGGTGGTTTGGACATGTAATGTGAAGGGATAAGGGTACAGAGTAGATACGAAAGTAGCAGGGCAAAGACCTGTGGAAAAGCCAAGGAAATCATGGGAAAAAATGGAGATGACAGTCTAACAATATGAAGGAAAATGCTGGCATAAAAACATTTACAATGATGACGAGTTAAATATTTCACAGGGTACATGTATTCAAGACTAGTGTCTAACAGTACTAACCCCACTATGGGGGAATGGACCATATAAACGCTTGAATGGATAATGCTGAGCAGTTCTGTAGTAACATCTACAAAAAGGAACTACCTAACAACAGTATCAATGGAAGATTTTAGCTTTATACAAAGCCCACTTTGCTCTTTCCAAATTCAACTGTGGTAGCCTTAGGACAGGTGTACTTCAAGGACACAAATGAAAATTGAAGAGTACACCAATCATTCATTACTTAACTAAAGTCAAGGACAAAATACTCACAATATAAACAATCAACACATGAGTGAGGAACCAGTCTTAATATGAAAACAATTTGATCCCATTTTATTTATACACTTTTCCAATATTTAAATATCCAACAATGGACAATTTTTCATTATTAAAGTAGTTTAACAAGACCACAGAGTCAGAATTTTAAGACTGTCATAAGGTTTCCCCAAAGAACTGAAAATATGAGCGAGGCAAATTTGAAGTAGACAGCTAAATGGGAAAAGTCAAAGGGTTAAGATGAAAGGTGAAAAGCAGGAAGCCAGGTAGACAGGGCTAACAGGCTGCTAAAAAGAACCTCCAACGTTCTAAAGTGTGACATGCATGATATACTGCAATCAGTACAGGCACCACCCTGCTTAAAAATGAGTGATGTCCCAGATGGCCGTTCGTATGTTGAATTGTTTGTAAGTTGGTTGTTATTGTACTCTTCACACACATTTAAGTACCGTATGATATAAAATCCATACAGTACTGTATGTTTTTTCATCCTAAAACACAGTACATACAGCACTGTATGTACAGAATAGGCACGCAAAACAAAATGTGAATTTACGGGTTACAAAGGGGAGCGCTCTGAACACAATTTTAATTTGCGATCCCATTTGTTTATATTTCTGAATGGCAATAACAGAGGAGGGGTAGTTTCCCCCATGGTTCAAGATTTGTCTACCCAGTGGGTCACACACATTCATTTCACTCACAGGAGAGGGTACAGGGAGCTCACTGGGCACTTACAATTCTACAGCGTGAAAGATTCACAAAGAAGTAACCTTATAGAACAAAATTGTTTATCTCCTTTCAAGAACACATGCATTATAATAAGCTTCTAAAGACTAATGAAATGGTTTTCAATTTTTTCATTATTTTTGTATTTTTACTCTTTCATATTTATATTAGCAAAAACTCTCCGAAAAGCAACTCAAACATACATTTCATATTTGTGGAAATATTTCATATAACACATAAATTTAAATGACAGCCATTCATTCACTACTGACTGCAACTGCTACACAAGTTCATAGCGAGAGGTCTGCTAAAATTGCTCAAGTACCAACCTTCTTTTGCAAATCCTTGTTTGAAATGCGACCCGATTCCTTTTTCTGCAACTCGATCTTTTCGTACGCTATGTTCAGGTAGGACTGCAGGTAATAGGGCATCATGCCTAGCCGCAACAACCCCACAGCCAGAATCAGTACAATTCGCACGATGTCAAACATTTCGGAGGTCATGCTGTTGAGGTGAGAGAAGAGTTGAGAAATCTAATGTATAAAATTTGTACAACTGTTGTTACTAGAGAGTAGTTAAACCAAACCCAGGTGCTACATTTCTAGATTATCACAAGGCTGTTAAAAAAGGATCTACTCTTAAATGAAAGGTGAAAACTGAGACAGACTTGAAGAGGTTGGACACCTTTCCCTTCATCTTTACCTCCTCTTACTTTTTCTTATAGAACACCTTAATATTCTTTGGAAGCTTCTGGAATTTCAAGTCAATGGCCCCTGTGGGATTGATCCATATGAATAGGGTTCATATTCCGGATAATAATAATAAATGTGAAGGGAACAGGTGAAAAGTCAAAGGCCAAAAGCAATCATAATGGACGCCTAATGCAAGCCACAATAACCAATACCCCATGGTCAAAATATGACATAGGTCATACTTCCTGTAAAATATTTGCCTTGTGAACTATTGCTTATTTTTTAGTAGATAAACCATTCCTCCCCACAGATGGTGGTTTGAGAGGAAAACAAAACTGCCATCATTTAACACATAAATCACAGATGAATCCTACATATACCTTTCACAGCTCACAGTCCACTGATATTCCTATTAAGGAGCATCAACTGCAGTCATGTTGACCTCCCTAAACTATAATAATAGGACTTGGTTGGCTTTACTACAGGAAATAAAAAAAAAAACAGCATATTCAAAATTATATCTGTAATGCTTTGCTTCATTAAATTACAGATAACCAGAAAACCAAAACTAAAATTCAGCCTTTCACTTAAACTGCTAAAAATTTGAGCATTAAATAAGAGAACTGTTACAATAACAACTCCAACCTTCTTATTAAACTTGAAAATTTTAAATATTTAGGGACATAACACAGAAATAAATTTAGTCTAATCCTACGACATAAACAGTTCTTTGTACGTGAGTCTTTAAATCAGAATTTAAAGGCCAAACAGTTGAATTACTAAAAACTTACATGGGATGACTGTATCCTGGCCAAGTGTGTTCGGTGAAGTAGCGTCTCGTCAGCGGTCTGATCCACATGGTCACAAGGAACAGAGGAGCAACAAAGCTTGTGTGGAAGAGCAGCTTCAAAATCCTACTTTCTGTACAATACCTGTCAACAACAAACCATTAAATATCAAAGATTTGTATCGTTTGATAAATCTCAAAATCAAAATGTATTTGGGAAAATGATTAGCAACAGATCATTCAGTATCCTAGACAATATAAAAATAATGTCCTAATAGTATCCATCTAAGATAAAAAATCCATAAAAACTTTACCAGTTGCAAATTGGACAGAAAACTTCCATTCAAGGGCAATTCATCATTATTATTCTACAGTGCTTTAACCAGACCAGTAAGTTATCTCTAGATTCACTGGGCCTGCCCCAAAAGTATGTTCTTCAATGAAAGGGTTGACACTCAAATTTAGACACTGAATATATCATTCAAAACAAGAACCTGTTCAAAGCAGATAATATATATCCCTTCTGCTGTAGCATTTGAAAAGTGAAGTTCATAAACAAGACTGGAGCATCTGATACAGATCATCCTGTCATCTTTAGTCAGTGACTTCTTTTTCCATAATAATAATCGATGACAGAAGACCAAGGGCAAATTGTTCCTTTCTTCTCCACACCTGACTCAGTGTTAAGCACCAGTACCCATTTTAAGTTGGGTTAACTTAGTGAGCAACAAGTGGGATTGAACCCCAGATCTTGTAAATGCCTGCTCAATGCTCTAATTCATTTCTTAACTATTATATAGCTTACATGAAGAATCTGTTCTTAAACTAAAAATTCTTAAACTATGTATGAAAACTGGAGCAAAGTACACTTACAGAAGTTGGACATTTATATGAGAAGAGACTAAAGGAAACATGAAAAAGAATACTAAAAATGATAAATTTTTATTTAATTTACTATATTTTTCATAGTTTAATAAACCTACGGTTTTCATGCAAGGATAAATCTTCTAGTGCCAGCTGGAGACCGGTATTAAACATATAAAATTATAGAAAAAGGTATTGGTGGTAACAGTTTTTGGCCAATCGGACGAGAAAGGAGGCATCAGCTGACCGCCCTAAATCCAAGAGTGCCGTGAAGCACCCAGAAAACATGAAAAGGGATACTGAAAAGATTCTTTAATAGTAGCTTTGTCCACCAGCGCCAAGTAGCCTAGCTGCAGGATAAGTAGTTCAATAGGTGGAATCCATGAGAGAAAATACACTGAATAAGAAACAGAATCATACCTAGAAAGAGGAAAAACAGTTTCCAGCACAATCTATACGATATTAAAAGTTCTCTTCAGCATCACTATCCTTTTAATAATACTAAATGTTAGTTTTTCGTTTCTGGAGAATCATTCATCACCTTCAAACCTTTTCTACCAATCTACACGCCTTCGAACCTTTTCTACCAAGCTACAAAGTTAATCTCACTACATTTTCCACTTAAATTTCTTTTGGATTTTGTCCGTCACTTGTTTACACAACGCGCTCTTGCCAGTAACTGCACTGTAACAAGCAGCAGGCAGAGGTATAATAAACAGTGCTTCACTGACTTACGGTGACAACGACTTTCGGCAGATTCGGCACTAACAGCGTTTTACAGTGCCGTAACTTGATGTTGCATCAAGTTACGGCAGCGTCGATAGCGCTAACGGCAGGAATAGGCATTAACTTAACAGTGCCTATGGCACTGTAACTTAATGCAACATCAAGTTACGGCGCCGTTAACGCTGTTAAAGCACTGATGACTAAAGGTTAAAACGTTTATGGACACATGGATTTTGCAATAGCCTAAAGAGCACAATAAAGACCAACATACTTGAGGGAGTCCCAGTGCATCTTCCCTAACCGCAGTCCTGGGAAGGTGAAGAAGGCGCCAATCATAGCACACATGACAGCTAAAATAATCTTGAAGGTTACTTTGGATGCTGGTCCACTGAAATGAAAGCAATGTGTTAAAATGGCATATACACATCTTTGCAGAGAAATTATCATCATCATCAATTGAAGTTAAACTGAACCATTAGGTCCAGGCCTGAAGGTGCTAAAAAACTGCCTAAGAGAAGCCACACACAATTGAATTATGGGTGTCAAATGCCAACCAACTCCTGACATAATGTCAATAACTAATATACTCTAGTTATGAATTCTTAATGCCTGTCTATCCTTTAATATATAACAATTTCTAAATGTGCTTTGACCCAGCATCACAATCTTTGCCTCAGGATAAGAACAATTACGGAAATCTTATGAGATTCACTAACCCCATTCTAGGAATCCTGTATTAAAATCTCTGAAATTATAATGATTTGTCTCTAAATTATACATTTCAACTTTTACGCCAAGTGACCTGGTTCAACAAATATCAGTTTGAAAAGATCATTGACAAGGCAGTAAAGCAGATATGAAATACTATCACATTAAGGTTGAATAAAAACTGTTTATATTTACTGTATACCAAAGTTTTTTCCAAGAACTCCATTAATCATACACTATATTCCTCTATTTGTGCTTGAAATGATCCCAAGTTCACTAACTGCTTTGTCTGTCCGACAGAAAGAATTAAGTCTCATTATGCATGTGCCATCTGCATCTCAAGGTACATTTCTGCCGCTGTGCACTCTGCTGGGCTGCTGTCCTTGCTGTTACCCACTGCAGCACCACTGATCTCCATATCTCAAGTCTGCCACATCCCCCTTGTTCACAGAGCTGTTAACAATATTCCAAGCTCATGAAAAGAGATGTCACTGGTTGAGAAATACTGTAACTGTGGAGCCAGTTGGTGCATCAGTGGTGAGACTACCTTCTGTCGAACAGACAAAAGACTAGGAACCATAACAACATAAGATACCGTACAGGTATTAATGTGGTTAAGATAAAAAAGATTAAGGAAATTTGTACTTTTTCTAAGTACAGTACAGTACAGTACATTGTTTGAACGTCGTTACCTGAAAACTCATTATCTGATTGGTGATAGGAGAGAACAATCCCTACCTCATAAAATACATCCATAATATGGCTAGCTACAGGAATAAAAACATCCAGTTTTTCCTTTGAAATCTCTACTTACTCAGAAGTCAGTCCCTGAGCTTTCAAAAAAGCTGCGGCACTCGAATTGAACGACTGGTAGGCCATGTCTAGGCCCATCTCCAGCTTGCTTTCGTCAAGAATGAGCATCCCAAGAGCTATAAGGAGATAAGTGAAGAACGACAGGATCACCATTGCTTTCTCCCCACCAGAGTCGTCTCCTCTAAAGTACAACATTGAGAGGGAGAACATAATCTTTCTGAACAAATGTTAAGGACTTACAATGAAAATACATCTTTCCAAAATAAATACATCTTTCCAAATACCTTTAGAACAGTCACCAAACAATGAAACTTACATATAAAATGTTTATTTTCAGTAACAGTTTTATAACACAACAATGCCCGTGTTGGGAAACATTTATAGCTACACGGTGTGCTTTTAGATAAACTATTGTTATTATTATATGGAAGAATGCTTCCATCCCATGAAACTAAGAATGATAATGGAGGCAAATTAATGGTCAGGATCTTGACACTTCTGAAAGAAATTCATTATCCTCAATGAAAACCCTCTCTGCAAAAGAAATATAATTTAAGCAGTCTCATGATTAAGGCCACTGGGTGCACATACCAGTGTTCTGTAAAAAACAGCTAGGCATATTCTAGATGGATAAATTGACAATTGGAAAACTGCCGAAAATTTGTAACAAATTGTACGTTGTAGTTTCAAACACCCATTTTGCGACCTTCTCATTTAAATGCAGCCACTTACATCTTACGACTGTAAGATGTTTTCTTTAATTTCTCCTTTTGCTGCCTTCACTCACACTGAAATACAAGGAGTCTCGATACCTAAGGTCATTTAGGTAATACCCAACAACCAAACAAAAAATGCTACCGAGATGTTTCTCAATTGGGTTGTGGTCTTTATAGCTAGTTGTTACTTTTAAGATAAAAAGTACATGGCCTCTAAACATTTTTAATTAGTGTAACTTCAACTCTGGATATGTAGGAAATTTGGTAAGCTTAAGTTTTTACTGAAAAAAGAACTCACATGATACAGAGATGTATGGTAAATTTATCTCCTGGTAACACAATTGTATGAGCTGCATGATACACAAGATAGTGTGATACTTTTATACATGTGATACTTGATTTTTTACGTACAGTACTTTGAGATTCTGACCTAGTATAGTTATGAAATTAATAAAAAAAAGAGGAAAATCATTATCTTCGATATCGAGTGAACTCTTGTTTGTGATATCAATGGCACACAATATTTAGCAAAAGATGCCACTCACATAAAAGAACATGTGAAAGGAAGATGCATGTGACTTTCAAAAAAATGTTTGTGTGCAATATCCAAGGTGAAAACTTCATGACATAAATGCTACGATTCAAGTTCAGCACTGAACCAGCTAATTACCCCTTTCTGCTTCATGTTGTGAATGGTACATACAGTAAATTCATATGTAAAATTAGTGCGTTCTCTTATATTTCACTGTTTGTTATTTAGGCATTGAATTACCAGTACATTATTTATACGTCATGTACTAAACAGTTTTGTATGCAGCAGAATATGATTAGGGGCTCAAGCCAGTACAATATTAGTAGGCTAGCCTTATCCTCATTAAATGCATTTGTTTAAAAATAACTGCTAAACAGTACTACCAGAAGTAAACCCCCATATTGGCGTTCTCATGATTCAAGACTCACGCAGCTGTGGAACATATCTGCCATTAGCCCATTAGGGTATTTTTTCACTGAGAAACATTCACTAATTACTGTATTTTCATATAATTTTCATGGATAAATGCACTTTTGTGATAAAAATTAAAATACTCAGGTATAAGCTAGGGTTTTTCTTGTGTTTAAACTATCAAAATGGGCAGTTCTAAGTGTTTTTTTATTTTTTTAATATTTCGGATTTTAGCTATTCGTGGGGGTTGCCTAAATACGAGGGTTCACTGTATACATCTACCTAGATGTAATTTTTTCACATTACTACAGCACTGAACTTCTGATGCATTATAAACTGCCTTTGCCAGGATATAACTAAGACCTACGGGCAGTAAGGAACACAGTAGGATTGCCATTTCCAACTTCAATTATGCAAATATTTGTTTGATTGCAACTAACTGATTAATTTATAATGAAAAGTGTATTTGCCAGGTCTTTTCCCTGCATGCCTGTGACACAGTATTGTATTATGAAGCTACAGAAAGGGGAAAACCCACATGCAAAAATTTCAACTTGCGCTGAGTTCTGGAATGGTCCAACTGCACAGATACTATTCATACCTGGGACTTAAGATTCAGATATGATAAACCATCATTTCAATTCACTCTACTCCAACTCACTCAAGTTATAAAAGGATACAAAGAAAATCCGACAGCCAGGAGACACCACAGCATGCTCAAATTCACTTCACCCTTTGGGGGCGCAACGGCCAAGAATACCTGTAAAAATAATAATAATAATAATAATAATAATAATAATAATAATAATAATAATAATGAAGAAATCTACAAGGATGTAGATGTATTTTTGTAAAGCTAGATTCTGCTAGATTGACAGATTTAAGGTATTTAGGTGCCACAAAGCCAATCAACTATATGCAAGGATTTGGCAGACTAGGCTTTGCAATATAGAACGGCAAGTCAAACAAACCCTTTGACTACACTGAAGCATCTCCACAATTATTCCCCACTCCCCCCAGCCTCAGCATATTTGTCAAATTTGTAGCAGGGCTGAACTAGCATTGCTTCCCTAGTTCTTAATTACTAGACATGGTTGGTTTTCCTATCTTAGCTCAGACCTAGATTAGCTTTGGTCCTTTGATCTGAAATTCTGGATTAGCTTCAATCACTTGGGCCAAATAGCCCCTACCCTCAAAATTACACATTACTGTTATTCAGGATTCCTCACATTTCCTTTCTTTATTATACTGTAATTCATTTGCTATCCAACTCCACTTTCTTTCTCCAGACACAGATTGAGACTTTTGTATTTGACAATGCCTAATAATTTTGTACCAATTTATACCAAACCCATACTTGACAATGTCTAATGATATCGTACCAGTTTATACCAAGGCCAAAGATCACATATTCATCTCAGTAGTCCAATGAAGCATTTAGACAGACAGATACTATACTTGTCAACTGGATTAAAACACATATAACACATTAACAAAGTCTGCAGATAAAAACACAATATTCCATGTTCCATGTCACCACTTATAACATCTGTTATTTAATCTTACATACAAATATATCTGCATAATTTAAAAACCACCACCACTAGTCACTTTTAAAATTCCACCAGCAATTTTTGGAATACACTTCAAGAGGTTTAAAAAAATCATTGATTATTTTGGTAATCACCATAATCGTGAAAAATACTGTCTGAAACTTGTTCATCTTTTTGGTGAGACAATTCACAATATGGAGACTTTAATTAGTATATCCAACTGAAATTTTTATTCTCAATATCACGTCACAGAGTTAATATGAAAATATAGTATGCAACTAATATATAGCTGCTAATAAGAATGTACAGTTCTTTGACCATCAAAAGGCCTGTTTATACTACTGACGTCCACCCATCAAACAAACAGCACTCAATTAGGGGCAACTCTGATCTGCAGCTCTGTCCTCACCTCTCCCCCCTCTATCTTCCTCTGATGTATTCTGTCCCTAATCTAGAACTGAATTGAACCGAGTACAAAATTTACGGCAAAGGCCAAGCGCTGGAACCTATGAGGTCATTCAGCACTGAAACAGAAACTGACAGTTAGAAGGTCCGAAAGGTGTAACAGGAGGAAAACCTCGTAGTTGCATTATGAATCAGTTGTTATGAGAGTGTGGAAAGTAAGATGGAAGAAAGAGAATATGAAAGGAAGTACAGTAAAAGGTGTGGAAGGGTTGCAGATAGGAAAACAAGTGTTTGTTTACCCAGTGAACTCAATCCATCGGCTATTACTGCTGCCTCAGGAGGATTGTCACTAAGGTACGAGATCCTCATCATGAAGAACTCTTATTCAGAACATAACTCTTTTGGAAATCAAGAGACCACTCCACTACCTTCTGCACCAGTTTTGAATTTGCAATCAGAGATAACTATAAGATTGGTTGCTCTCATTCCGACTGAGCTGACCATGCAGGTGTTAGCACCTACGTACCTGAAGATGAAAAAAATGGCGTGAAGTGGCAATAAACCAATTTAGTATAGCTCTTCGGCCCTATGCAATGAGAAAAGTACTTAATGTCGTTGACGGTTTCTTCCAAAGTCATCTGGAAGGATTTTTCTGCTCTTCTCTAAGAAATATAATACAGTACTGTCCTCTGTATCACAACTTCTGTCAGTTATATTCTCCTACACGTCCATGGCATGGACACTGCACCAGAAACTATTTTCTTCACAAAATCCCAATTCATTACTACGATTTTATGAATGTCATACCTGCACATGTAGTCATATATTGTGTAGTTGATTTTTTACTATAATTTTATGATACTTAGGCTAAGCCTGTGGTTTTCAACCTTTTTGTGCCCATGGCCCATTTTTGGCATCCCTAAATACTCATGGCCCACTGCCCTTCAGAACTGTGTAATGATGAAAATAGAATTATTATAAAGCATTTTCAGAACACCTATTAGTTTTACATTGTCATTTATGGAATTATTTGGTTATACATTTTCATTTATGAAAGAAAGCACTGGCCTGCATTTACTGTAAATGATTTTTCATTTTTTAAATACTATTTTGAAGATGTCCGTGAGTGGCACCCCTCAGAACTGCCCATGGCCGACCAGTGGGCCATGGCCCACAGGTTGAAAGCCACTGGGCTAAGCCAAGCACTGGGGCACTTTTGGTCACTCAGCACTTAAGACAGTGAAAAGATGAGTCGCATCAGTTGGACAGCAAAGTAACGAGATCCAGAAAATGAAGGGGATGAAGTACAAGAATCTAACAGTGGAGCTCAGACACCTTTAGTGCAGGCAGTCCCCGGTTAACGGCAGGCTCGGTTAATGGCGATCCGGTTTAATGACGCTTGTCTAGCGACGAAAATCGGCAATTTTTGGCATTGAAAGTCGCCGATTTCCCCTTATCAGCGGCGATAATTGGGTACTGGCGCCAATACATACCTAACAGAGGCGCCGATAACTGAAAATCGCACTTTTCTGTGCCGACAAGCCCAAAAATCGCCGAAAAAGCACCGGAAATCGCCGATTTTCAGTTATCATCACACCCCCAGAACGGAACCCCCGCCGATAACCGAGGACTGCCTGTAATGCCTACACTGCACCATATGAAGTGCACTGGCACTAACTCCCTATGAGGTAGAGTACTACTATGCAATGGTAATAATGCACAATCAACTTACTTCTGTAATAATATAAACAATGGCTGCGCAAACTGAGAAATCGAGCAACCACTGATACTCTGTGTAATATTTCAACTGCATCACTTCTCCCGGGACCAATCGAGACATCTCCATCGGCAGATCTAAGCTACGGGGCACGGTGAAGGTTCCGTCATCTTTCGCTGGCCTCTCTTTGCTGCTGTTTTTCCCACCTTTTCCTTTCTTCCCTTTATCTTTCGGAATGCCGGCCAGGTTCCGCAGCTCTTCATCCGTCGGATGCAAGTAGTACATCAGTCTGTTAGAGAACAAATATACGCTTCTGATAATAATTATGTTCTCAAAGTCTGCCATGACTGAGTCCTAGAGAACGAGAATGCAATTCTGTATCTGTAAATAAGAGAACTACGCAGGTATCACATCAATTGCATTCCCCTACGGTATCAGATATCGGCAAATACTGTAATCGCAAGCATAGGCATGGAGATTCCTATTACAGGTCGTACGATACTGAAGTGTACTAACACATAACCGAACTTACCCCGTGTTGCAGAGCAGCCATCGAGCTAAAGAGTAGTGAGGGGTGATTTTTGACAAAACACTTGCCATTACCATCGTCACCACTAACTGCACCCCGAACACCGCCTGTCAAGAGGAAACATCATCAATGCTGTTATCACCATGCACTATCAAACCTACTGTGGTACCGACACTAAATCTGATACAACAAACAATGTATTTTTCATTTTTTTATTATTATTATTAATATTTAGAAGATGAACTCTATTCATATGGAACAAGCTCACAGGAGCCATTAACTTGAAATTCAAGCTTCCAAAGAATATTAAGGTGTTCATTAGGAAGAAGTGGGAGGAAGTAAAGGGAAATACAGAACGACGAGATCTCGCTTACTAAAAAATAAAAATATTAATAAATTAATAAACAGATTAAAATGCAAGGAGAACAGAATACTAATATTATACTAATCTGGCCTCGCGTTAGCACAGGCGCTTACTCATTTGAGACTTGGCGGTTTCCCAGTCCTTAATTCACTTATTACTGCAATACTATTTCATAAAGGTTCCACAAAGGTTAATACATTTTACTATTAAAGATCAGCAGGAGGATTGAGGAACAGTTGGCCCAGAAAGCAGGAGATACAAAATTAGCAGGACAAAGACCTGCACGAGATCTAGGAAGCCACAGAGACAGTGGAAAGATGAATTCCTTGACCTGGTAACGTGTTCAGTCAGAAAGACTACATGACAGAACATTGAAGAGAGGACTCATTATACATCTAAACCCCTGAAGGAAAGTTGATATAAAGAGGTTAATGATGATAATGACGATAAAGACAGCAGACTAACCTAGGCATTTGAATGAAGTCTGTTCATTATCAACCATTCATTTTCATTCACTCATTCATTTACCTTTTATCTTTTTGCCACTGATGAGGTTTTGTAGTAATTTATTAATTATTTACGTAACAATAATAATACTAATTAAGTGTTTTTGCCTACTGGGCCTGTGGTGTCACTTGTCGCCAATATTTTAATACACGTACAGTACCAGTCATCTTTTCTTTCACCAGGTAAGCAATTCCCAGCATTCCTATGTATCTCTGAATTACTTATCATCCTTTTATTTTGGCTTGTTTTTTGTTAATGCAGTCATGAAATTCCTTCATCCATAGGTTCCAACACTGATATTCAGTTAACTATGACTAATGGTACAGCAAGCCTTGTGTGAAAGGCTTGGCAAATTTTACAGTTTTTGACAAGAAACTAAGAATATTTCCTATAGCCTAACACTCAACATACCTAATACATACATATGTATACACAGAATTTTCTTTCTTTCTTTAAACCTCCGGCTGAAACCCCTTATGGACAGAGTCGACAGATTATAACTACATGCACGCTCCTAAGGGATGTCCGCCTGCAGAGAAAAGTTACAGGGAACGGAAAAAAAGCGGACACATCTAAATTCCGGTGGTTCAGCAGAAAAAATGGGTGAATTTGCTCGTCGCTTAGACGTAAGGAGATAAGAAGACTCCTCGACTGCACTAGGCAAACCATTCCACATTTTAGTTGCAGCTGAAGTAAAATTCCTCGCAAACCGAGTGGTACATGACACATCGTTGTAGCTGCAGCAAAAGCCACTGGGTGAAGTAAAAAAGAGTGCAGAGAATGTGAATGTCATCATGTGAATAAGCTAGCATGTTAACCGTATGTTTAAGCCTCAGTCGGGTAGGATGAATCCACAGAACTGCCACTATCGCACTTTTCAGCATGTGCGTTGGAGGATGGGGGGGTCCTTTTAGGATTATAATGATAAGCACTGGTTGAAAGGAAGTCAAGATGGCCCCTGTGTCCTGCCTCAAAAGAGATTAGCCTAATTTAAGAAACAAAATCAGTAAAACTGAGGACTACTACCGCGCCCCCTTGGTTTGGTGAACATCAGTTCAGTATGTGCAAATTGGGTGTCGCGTCAGCACCCGTCCCTTGGGGTCGAACATACAAACATAAATAGAAGACAAAAGGTATAAATATAAACGAAAAACAGGCAAATGGCAGTAAATATTGCCCGAGACAGTGGGTTGGGTTTCCAGGTATTACTCTGTAGGCCTTCTAGCCTACAACTGTTTTAGGGGCAATCCTACAGTTTAGGGGCTCCAAATTCACTGCTCCCTCGTGTGTGTGTTTTCTTTCCTATTTTCAATTTCTTCTTTTTACAGACCTGCAAACAGAAGTATATTTAGTAAAAAAAATGAGCAGATAGTAAAAAAAAAGCGAGGGGAATAAATCAAGTGCTGAAGCAAATTAGCGCGCCTGCAACTGTGTTCGTGGAGCGCGCACCTTCAGGAACCATGGCGTAG
Source organism: Macrobrachium rosenbergii (assembly GCF_040412425.1). NCBI lineage: Eukaryota > Metazoa > Arthropoda > Malacostraca > Decapoda > Palaemonidae > Macrobrachium > Macrobrachium rosenbergii. The sequence continues at coordinate 48,264,044 of NC_089766.1, forward strand.
TACTTTCGAAATAGATTTTACCTATGGTACTTTGGCTGCTTATCCGTTTTTTGTCGTTCGACTGTAATTAACCTCAGACGTCGTGTGCTGGCCATCTTGGAGTGCTATCGTGCATGCTATAGGGGAGCTTTTGGTAAAAGGTGGCGTTTCCTTTACCGGGGTCGGGAGGGTGGGACGGACTGGGTTAGGTTAGGTTAGGGTTCGTTAAATTAGTATAGTTCCTTTTATTAATAAGGTTTCCTCGGCCGATCCCTTCTTGAACACATGGCTCCCTAATGACCTGCGCACGCGCGGAGCCACCCCATAACGACAACGTGGCAGTCCGTGCGGAGCTACCCTGCAGTTTTACCTTTACGTATTTCGCCACTGCTCATAGGCCTAATCCTATCTAATATATCCTATTCCCAATCCTACCAATAGGCATAGGCCTATTTTTCCTTTTTTCAAGTTTCCACCAATCCTAGCCTACTGGCAAGCTGCAGTCCTAGCCTGGCCTGAGGCTTTAAAGTTGATAGTATTAAAAACAATCTAAATGATAAATTATGAAATTGATAAATCCAATATTAATAAATATATATACGTAGGCCTATCCTACCATAAAGGGTTAATCCATTAGGCCTAGTCTCTTCGACGGCATATACCTAACACACTTCAGTAACATTAATAACTCCGTTTGATGAGTTAAATTACATTTTTAAAATAAAAAAACCCGCCATTTATCTTGATAAAATCAAGATAAGCGAAGATACGACCCGACATATATAAAAAAAAATAGGCCTAGTCTCAATACCTTCAACATTCGCATAAGAGTAACAAAATCCTCATTATCTTCAGCGTAAGCATAATATTTAACCCTTTAAATGATAAAGATTACGGAGGAAATCCTTAATCCTACAGATAAAAAGGACAGAGGTCATTACCATCCTGTCAAAAAACGCCGTTAAAAGCCGTCTGCAGAAATAACCATGAGCCGCTCCATAAGGGAGCCATGTGCTGAGGTTCTTTTTTTTTTTTCTTTCTTCTTCTCGTTCTTGTTCTTCATTGTCCTCATGGCGGCTTGAATTATGCTTATTGGTCTTCGTTCTCGCGAATAAATTCAGGTTTAGCATTTTTAGCTGCGTTTTAGAATGATTCATGGCGTTAAATTATCTGGTCAGTTTTGGCCGGTTAGAGTTTTCAGTCCGCCGGAAAATGGTTTTTTCTTGGCATTGCTAATTTTTTTAGAGGAATGGCTCATTATATTTGTATGTAGTCATGTAAATATATCATACATATATGTATTCATGTATATATATCATACATATATATGACTACTTCCCAATCGTAGCATATTTTAATGCTTAAAGTCTCGTGAATGTCTCGATTTTACCCAGTTTATTTGCTAGGAAATTGAATAATTTTGCTCTCTTCAATATTATTACTAAATCAGGCGATAAAATAATGTCCTCTTTTCTTAATAATTTTGCTTACAATGATTAAAGAACAACAAAACAGAACGGATTTACAATGAAGCTGAACGGACAGACGCGAGGGTTTATCACAAAGAGAGCTTTGTCCTCTAGTTGGTGATGATTGTACAGACGAAAGGAAAAAGCTTTCATTCTTCATTACAGCTTTTGAGAGAGAGAGAGAGAGAGAGAGAGAGAGAGAGAGAGAGAGAGAGAGAGAGAGAGAGAGAGAGAGAGAGAGAGAGACTAGTTATCCAATGTTGTAAATATGGCCAATTTAACGCTTCTTTTTCTTTTATAAATATGGCCAATTTAACGCTTCTTTTTCTTTTATAAATATGGCCAATTTAACGCTTCTTTTTCTTTTTAACTATATAAGTGACTGAAATTTAAGGACCAGCAATTCAATATCCCCAGCAACAATAGAAGAATAATGGCGTAATTTTTGCAACCTGGGATGTCAAAAGCACCGATTCGGAATGAAGAACTGGATAAAGATATAACAAAATTTTTACACGACTATAAAAAGTGTAATCTGGGTCACTCCCCTAAATCATTTTATTACCGTAATAAATAAAATGTCAAATTATTCATCTGTTAATCAGCTCAGTGGTCTGGTTAAACTAAGGTATACTTTTTTTATTCATCTATAGGCAGCGTCCTGGGATCTACGTCTAATCCATGTATAATGAAAATAACATAATTGTATTTTCATAGAAAATGGACATTAATGGATCAGAAATTAAGCAGTGAAGAAAAATATATTGGTATATATAGCAGTGGGTAAGCCAATATGAACCCTATGGTTATTCCGAGTGATAAAAAAGCCCCCCATAAGAAATAAACTAAAATGGCCTGCTTGTCTCCTGAGCGAATTGTAAATAACAAGAGTGTCTTTGCACTCAAAACAACGGTGATATGTGAGGATAATTAATATCATGCTTAAACAATGTAAACATTGTGCATGTGACAGTATTAATTCTTCCATTGCTGAATCGAGGATCAGCTGATAAAATAAACAACAAGGTGAGAGATGGCTGATAACGAGACACAACATACGATAACTAAAGCGGCTGTCAAAGTTCGATAATGTTTGTTTTTAAGATTTTATACTTACGCGAATATACATCCATAGTAATTTTACGGATTAAGATTCTGTTGTCCAGTGTTTTGCTTTCATTTAAGTGTAAAATATTTCTTGGGCAGGTTATACTCACGGTTCGTAAAGCAATCGTTGAGCACCAAGATTTTCCTAGAAAATTGTCTCAAACGCATGAAAACTATAACATTGCTTACGTCACGTAGAATTTATTACTGACATACCTTCATAATTAGTATGCTTTTTCTACATTTCATATCCAAAAGCCTATTAAAATTTTGACCATATCACCTAAGGCCTGAGTGGAAAGTGAACACACTCACCTCCCCCCACAAAGCAATTCTTATTCACATTTCGTACCTTTCCATACTTTTGGCTGCCTTCATATCGCTGTTATTTAGGGTGGTAGTAGTAGTAGTAGTAGTAGTAGTAGTAATAGTAGTACTAGTAGTAGTAGTAGTAGTAGTAGTAGTAGTAGTAGTAGTAGTAGTACAAAAACAACCAAATATTTCACCATTAATCGACATCACTCCCAAAAAATAAACGCAATTTTCCTTTACAATTATCGGGTAGCTTTCCACACATTTTCGTTCTTCCCGCTGCCTTTACATCACAGTTAATTAGGGCAATAATAATAATAATATCAACAACAACAATAACAGTAAAAAAAAAACAACCAAATACTTCACCACATACCGATTGCTAACCCTTCATACGTGTACGGTTTCCCTTTGAGACGTGACTCATAAACGACACCTTTCAGCCCGCTGTATAAGAACGCGCGTCTGGCGAGAGAGGATGTCAGAACGTTTCGAGGGACTCGCCCTTATCATTTCGCCTCATTACAAGTCTCAGACGACACTCTGTCTTCGCAGGATAGTTAAATATGGCCGAAGATAACCTAACCAGACAGGTAATATGAAATAACGTTTGTTGTCATTGTGAAATTGGAGGTTTTTACGGTTTTATAAAGTTGCACCCTCAGCCTGACTCGGGTACGTGTCGCTTATTTATCGAGCACCTCGGCGTAAATATGTCATGGCAGGCCTGTAGGTTTAGTCAGTCTATATGTTTTATATATAGTTTGGGTTAAGTGGTTATAGAACCCATCAGAAAATAAAAATATCCCCTCTTATTTCCTCAAATGGGAGTGTACAGGTATTGCACCCCTTCTTAGTACAGGTATTGCACCACTTCTCAACGAAGGTTAATTTCTTCATTTTCTTTCCATTCCACAATTCTAATTGTTCATCTTATGGATAACTGGGCCGTCAGTAACAATTCAACCATAGCTTTTAATAAAATATATCTTTCTGTCTGTTTAGCAGGTTAATAACTTTGTCAGGTTAGTTAGGATAATCGAAGCTAAGTCATAACAGATTTCGCCCGTGTTTCTGATTCGTTAGGCGTAATGTCTGTCCTGTAATTCACAATTCTCACGTTTTTTGTGTCGTGAGAATCTGTAGGTCCAGCATGCATGCCATGCAAGTTTTCCATCTTTGGTAGGCCTAGCATTTCTCTTGCCCGTGAAATTCTATATTGTAACCAATTTTTCTGGGGTTAACCTGGGACCCAAGGGGCCATTTTTGGGGAAAAAGTGTTTTGGGTTTTTTCAAACCAAGAACGGTTCATGAAAATTGACAAGCTTTCTTGAAGAGCAAAGAACAAATTCATTAACATAACCTGCTTGTTTACTGGTTATAATTTTGCCGAAATTAGCTATGGTTGCATTAGGCGGCTGGTAATTCTGTACCTTTAGCTCCATGCCTGTTTTTAATTTTTATTTAGTTTTTCTACAGTTTTAGGGGTTCAATGATAACTGGTGGTGCATCTGTTTGTTTTAAAAAATGGAATGTCCCTTTGCTGTGTTTAGTACTGGCCCGGAAAATAATACCAAATTCGTTAACAAGTTATTGCACTTGCCGGATGGGATTTTGAACTGGGGGAAACAGACATACCCGTGGTTGGGGTTTTGAGCCCCAAAAATTAAATTAAATTCATAATTAAGCAAAAACCAAAACAGTTAGGTTGAAAATCGACTGAAAGACAGTTTTCCTGAAGAGCAAAGAACAAATTCATTAGTTCATCATATAATCAGGAATTGCAGGTGAAAGTACGTTGAAATGTACCAGAAGTGTTTTGTGAAAGTAATTTACCAGAAGTACCTGAGTCTGAGATTGAACGTCACTTTTTCAGTGTTCTTAAAAGGGAAAACAACTCATCAGTGAGTAACTAACTACTAACTAACAATTGACATGTTAAAAAATAAAAGAAATTGGCATAACCGATGTTTGTCAGAAGTATGAAGGATCATCAAGTGAATTGTAATTATTAATTTCATAATCATGACACAATAATATTTCTTAGATGAGTGGATAACTCCCAGGACATCAGGATTTTTTAATAACATATAAAACTTGTCACATGAATCACTAAAACTGCATTTGACAGCCAGCATATGTTCCATATATCGACTTTGAGTTGTGATTTATCTGGTGTCCATGTTGTTATTTAGGGAAAAGACTCTTTCAGTGGAAGCATTTGAACCTGTAAAACACAATGCAAATTCTGCCATGAGTAATTTCACATTAGCACATGGAAGGAACATAATGGTTGACAAAGTGCTGAAAGATTTCCATCAATCATTCTCTACTGAGAATTCTGCTGTAGCCCACTCATTAACTCTTTCTGCAGTGACATATCTTTGGATATTGGAGATCTCATCAAATAGTTCATTGACGTCTATCTTGTCAGGAAATATGTCGTTCACAAAACCACAGCCTGGGGCATTTCCTGGCCTTTCAGGGACGCTGGGACAGGTGATGCGAAAATAGGGTTGTCCCAGGTAAACCGGGAAGTCTGGTCACCGTAAATTCTAGCCTAATTTTTTTTTCCTTTTTGGATACAACCTTGCCCTTCATATATGGACCCTCCTACTTTGCATGTGCTGTTTGGCCATATATTGACTCAGAAAACAAAAGAATAATACAGGTAGGCCTTGAGGATGATGCCCAATATATTAGGCTATTATTATTATTCAGAAGATGAACCCTATTCATATGGAACAAGACCACAGGGACCATTAACTGAAATTCAAGCTTCCAAAGAATATTAAGGTTTTCCTTAAGCAGTAGTACAAGGAAGTAAAGGGAAATCCATAAAGAAGAGATTCGACTTATTAAAAAAAAATTAATACAGATAAAAAATGATTAAAATGCAAGGAGAGTAGTATTAGGGTAGTACAGGCAGTCCCCAGTTTACGACGGGTCCGGCTTACGACGTTCCGAGGTTACGACGCTTTTCAGATATATTCATCAGAAAATATTTCCCAGTTTACGACGCATGTTCCAGGGTTACGACGCGTCGTACGCCGATCCGACGGAAGAAATATGGCTTCAAAACAGCAGAATAATAAAAATTTGGAGGGTTTTTTGATGAAAAACTCAATAAAAATGCAGTTTACATCGTTTTCAATACACCCAGAGCATTAAAAGTCAGGTTTTCTTAGGATTTGCGACGATTTTCGACGATTTTTCAGTTTATGACGATTTTCGGCTTACGACGCGCCGTAAGAATGGAACCCCCGTCGTAAACCGGGAACTGCCTGTAATGCATTGCATTTTCGCTTGAACTTCTGAAGTTCCAACTGCACAACATCCTCTTGGAGGGTATTCCACAGTCCAACAGTGTGAGGAATAAAGGAACTGAGAAGTGTGACTTGAATTTTACCAGATGTAATATAGTACAGAACATACAGTTACATCACTGTGACAGTTATAGTGGCAGTAGCTTTGAGAAAGAAAAGAACAGTTCATAATTCCCTGACTTACAATGAACTGTTCATCTTTCAACTCTGCAGCCACTGGTGTGTCAGCATCCTATTGCATCCACTGAATCATATCCTGCTCTGTGAGTTTGCTTAGGATGGTGTTAGCTGAAGAACACTATGTATAATGATCAGAATCACTGCTATGCCCATCCTGAAGCCCGCAAACAATTCAAGGTCATTATCATTAAACATAACAATGTTAAAATATGCCAATCGCTTATCATAATGGGTAGAAGTATTTGAAAAAATGTAAATGCAAGTATTTACAGACATATTTTTCAACTCTGGATGGGGAGGCCTAAAGGATTTGTTCTGTGTTTGAAATCTGGATCAAAGACACTTCAAAGAAGTTGGACAGTTAGGTGGGAGGAGACAGAAGTAATGTGGGGAAGGGGGCTGATGAAGTAGTCCAAAGAACATTTAGCACGACATAATATCTTCTGGTACACAGGACACACTTTCAAGTATCATTTTATTGGGAGAAATTATAAAGTCAAAGTTGGTCCCATACCAAGATAATTTTGGTGTTTAGAACTTGTCGTTTAGAGGGAAACATATACTGAGCAGTGAGATTGGGGAGTACAGTGAACCCCCCCATATTCGCGGAGGACCAAAATCCGCAAATACTTAAAACCCCTCTAAAAACACTTAGAACTGCCCATTTTGATAGTTTAAACACTAAGAAAAACCTTGTAAAAATGCTTATACCTGAGTATTTTCATAGTTTTATCACAAAAAGTGCATTCATTCATGAAAATTATATGAGAATACAGTAATTAGTTAATATTTCTCAGTGAAAAATACCGCGAATGGGTGAATTTTCTGCAAAATGGGTAGATATTTTCCACAGAGAAACCTGCGAATGCGTGAGTCCGTGAATCGTGAGAACGCGAATACGGGGGGGTTTATGGTGGTCAGCTCCCATCTTCCCGCCTTTGACTTGCAGTGGAGCACTGGTGAAAATTGGAGCATAAAGTTAAAGGAGTTGAACACTTAGTTTCAAAGGACCAAACAGAAAGGATGAAATTTTAAGAAAAGTGAAGCTAAATGTTGAAGGGGTTCTGCAAAATTCCTCTAGCATTGTTGACAGTACCTGCTATAAATGGTGCCTGTCCATGGAAGGACCAAAGCCTTGAAAATACCGTACTTAGTATAGGCATCAACAGCTGGAATGTCCAGAGAAAATTTTGTAACTGAAAATGAAGGGAAAGGAGAAATAGAAGAGGAAAATGTGTAAATCAATTGAAAAAATAAAACCTTTGAAGTAATTGTTAAAATCAAATCCCCATAATCAAAAGTAATAAAATCAGGGACATTTCTGCAGCTTAGTAGTTAATCAGATCCATTTATTTTTTAGTAGATTTCAAACGTTAGGTCACCATGTCAAATCTTACAGTAGTATGTGTATTAACTGTTACTAATTCCTGTCGTTTCAGGTTGACGAAATTGAGGCACTCTCTTCCATTTATGGGAATGACTTCCATACTGAAAGTGTGGAGCACAGAACCTACAGTGTGGAAATCAGCGAATGGGATCTGACAGCGCTCCTGCAGGTGAGTGACTTACTTTGATAATAAAAGTTTCAAATAAGATTACTTAGACTAGGTTTGGCAAAGGTATCCTTAAGGTGTGCCCAGTTTATAATTGTATCGTCCTTTTCTGTCAAGTTGTTACTGCATATTGAACAGTGAAAAATTATGTTACTCGGACAATTTTAAGTCTTCTGTCCATATCTCTGTTGGTATTTTTATCATTATTTATACATTTACTCATTATTTTCTATTCTCTATGCTAGGGTTTCTGCTTTTTACATCTAGATGTTCTATTTTTTGGAAACTTGCATTTGAAAGTTAATGGATGATTTGACTTGTTCCACAAGAATGTGTATTTACTGTATACTGAATGGTAATAGTTCTGCATACCCACTATTTTAGGAAAAGAGTTCATTTACTGGTGCTTAATGTGAAATGAATGAGCTATTTATTTGTAATTTGTAACAAAAATATTCCACATTGCCAATGACTGGTTAACAAATCATCCTGTTTTTTTCATCTCATCTCACCATTGACCACATTGCCATTGTACTGCTGAACTGAAATTTGACTGCTTTAGATCATGCCCCTAATAAGAACCCATGCTTTTAGTCACCAAGAGGAGTTCTGTATAAAGGTCTTGCGTTACGGAAATGTGTCTTTTAGGAGACTTCTCTCTCATCCTTTCTCCACATTATAATGAGCTGGCCTGTGTGCTACAGGTCAAACCAATATCCAGTCACACAAGTTGAACGATTCATCATTTTGTCAAGGTTCAGTAAATAAATTCCATGCTGGATCGGACACTTGTGGCAACTGAGTCAGACCTGTGGGTTCTGTTGCTTCCTTTTAAAAATTTAAGAATCTTTTGAGTCAGCAAACTTTGGCTGTCTCTGCAAAGACTTAAATTTTATGATGAATTCTCTTCTTGCATTTTCCTTGGACAATAGTGTTGGTGAGCCACATGTGCTTTTGGGCAGGTTAGACTTCAGTTGGCCTTTCCTTCATTTGAAATTTAACTGTCAAGAACCAGATGCAAGGAAAGTCAATAAATGTCTTGTGACTGTTTACAGCTCCAAGTCTTGTATGGGATGATCCAAGGTTCTTTTATATCTGTGAGACCTGATAAAGTATTACCTCAAGATGACAAGATCATGTACACAAGATTGTGAGAGACTTGTATTCTCAAGTAGTATATCTTATGTGTTAGATCAAAATATAGGGGTCAGTTTTCACAAGGGCTTTATATGAATCAGTACAATATAAAAGTAGTGCCTTTTAGTCAGGTTATTAATCAGAATGTTGAAGATTCCAGTCAATTTTTACATCTGCAAAATGTACAGATTACATGAAAAACAGCTTCTGGGCACTATCAAGAAACTTACAGGAGCAAGAATATTTACTCAAGCAGGAATCTAATGCTGATGAAACCTGCTCTGTTCTCCAGAACAAAAATATCACAGAGGACATTTATTACTCAATAAGGGAGATGAACATCAGGTTTTAATGTACAGAAAGAGAGACTGATGTTGCTGCCACCAGGTATTGTGGAAATGATTTATAAACTACGAATCCCCAAGCCTTACGATTTTGAAAACATCTAACAAGATGCCATGGCTACCAAAACACTCTTCATGAGGTTTATGGTGTTTTGTCTAGGAAGTCAGACAATACCTTGCCAGTATGGGATTGCCTTTCAAAGTGTTACTGATACTGGACAATGTACCTGGCCTCCCAGAAGCCCAAAGATGTTAAGTCATTTCCCCAACACAATGTTATTCAACTCCAGATTAGGGGGTAATAAAGATGTTTAAGGCCCATGACACTTGGTAACTATACAATTGTTGATGACATAAATATCAAAGGTGTCATGAAAGCCATTAAATAAATATGAAAGAAATTGACTATGACCAAGAAGGTGGATGGGGAATTTTTGAAGATATGGATTCTGGATGAATTCAAGATTTAATTGACACTGCCCCAACTGAGTTTATAGAAATGGCTTGGAACTGACTCATACAGATGCTATACCAGAAGTAGACCCAGTGGTTCCAGAAAAGTTCAAGTTAAGTGTATCACAGAAGATTGTCTGTTCACAGCTTTCACATCTATTTTCATGATATTGAAAGGTCAGTGATACAAGTCTGCAAAGAAATGGGGACTCAGTCATATTGTCTGTGTGGAAGGCAATTTTATCTGTTGAAAGAAGGAATTGCATCAGGAAGGTTCCCTGGCCTCCTTCAGGTCTCAAAAATTGCTGCCCCCTCCATTTTTACAGCCGTCTCTTCCTGGTAGATAAGGCATCAGGGGTGTGGAGATCCATCGTAGATTTGTCAGTGTTGAACAGCTACCTGTGCTTCCAAGGGAAGGTCATGAGTGACAATGCCTCATTTGTCGAGTTCTTATACAAGCAAAGCAATCTCCATTCTAAATCCAAGCCATCAGACATGAATGGTCAGGGGACTGATACAGGGCCAGCTACATCCCTGGAAGAACAAATTGTGGTTATAGGCCGGGCCAGATAGTAAGGACAGAATGGTCATTAGACCAAGCAGTGGCAGATAGACTGGAGGGTCCCACATTGGATCACTTGCAACAGGAAAATTCACAAACTGCCCGTCTGCTTCCCTTCAAGACAAAGAATGACATTCCAACATCAGTGGGACAACATGGATCCACTTGTGTTCCCCATTCAGCTAGATCCAAAGGTAATAAACAGGTTGTTCATCTCCCAGGGTCTGAGGATGACACTGGTAGTTCAAGTGGCCACAAGCAGAGTGGTACAGGATCATCTCCACCTGCTAGACATTCCAAGACAGCTGCCTCTAAAAATCTAGTAGACAAGCACACAAGATACCAGTAGCCTTTTTACGGATGGAGGCTGTCCAGCAACTTCCTGGTGAAAGAAAGTCTTTTCAGGAGAAGTTTGGAGATCCATTTCTGTTAGACAGTCCTCCCTCAACCTGTATCAAGGAAAGTGGATGGTCTTCTTGGGTTGGTGCAGTGAGAGGAATGTCCATCGCCTCAAAACAGCTGTGAAGTGTGAAGAATGTAGCGGATTTCCTCCTTTTTCTGCGGCATAAAAGCTCCATGTCAGCAAGACACGGGGCTGCCCTCTCTAAGGTGTTCAAAGCTGGAACCACGTCTTTGAAAAAGAGTTGCTCACCTCAGTATTAAAACCACCTGGAATGAACTGTCACCAAAGTGGAAGTCTGGATGAACCGATCAGGACTGCTTCGGACCGAGACTGACTTTAAAAACATTTGGCATCAGCATTGAAGAGATAATGGGCCCTTTCATACACACCTGTGGTTGGATGAAATTGGGGTTTATCTTTCTTTTTAGAAGACACAGAACCCCTCCACACATAGGTTTGATGGTCTCTCAAGGACTTCGTGGGGAACAAACTGAGAAATGATTAACTAGAGCTTTTGAAGGCCTCCCTGAAACGGACAGCCTCCCACAGACCAGCTAAACGTAGATTGTTCATAAGTAAAGGCCAAACAAAGAGGAAATCAAAGAACACGGTCGCCTTCTGGCTTAAGAGCTTATGTTTCGGAAGGTAGTGCAAGTCCTATCCTGACCAGAGTCAAGGCACATGACATTAAGAGGTACGTATAGGTCCTTCAGGAGCCTTCAAGAGGAACTACTCTATAAGACAAATCCTGCGTGCCGGGGTTTGGAAGAGACAGTGACCTTTACCTCTTTCTACCTAAAGGACTTAAACACAGAAATAAATTCTCTTAGTCCGATGGTCAGCACAGCAGGTGGTTTAAGGCGTAGAGTGACTTCAAAACTCCATCACAAGACGTAGAGCTGGAACCATAGTTCCGTCACACAGAATGAATTGCACCAAGGAAGTCTGGAGAATCAGGAGTGAGTACATTTCACAGAATTAGATGAAAATTTTTTTTTTTTTTTGCTGCCTAGAGGTGTCTCTCCTATATATAAAGGTGTAGGGAGGATTTGTATTGGAACAAATAGCAAATTAAAAATAAATAATTTGTATTTTTCCTAAACTTTGAAGTTACCTTCACATGAATAAAGTTACCCTCCTTGTTCCACCCCTCATAGCCCAATCTCTCACTCCTTCTGCAAAGGTGTTTCAGGGCTACACTCAGGCTGGTTCAGCAACTGACCATGTTTGGTGGGATCAGACCAGGGCAGACTAGGACAAGCAGGAAGCTACTGGATTTCAGTAGAACAAGTCTACATTCAGCCAAGTCACGCGAAGCGCATGGAAATCTCCTATATATGAAGGTGTAGGTTTGTATTTTAGGAAAAACACAAATCATTTATTTTTAATTTGTTGTTTTGAAGGATTAGCATCTCAGGTCAAATTGTGTTTTGTGTGTAGGGCATAGGTACTATTTACAGGAATTTCTGAAACTGAATAATTTTTTGTTTTTTTTATTCAGGTAACAATGCCACCTGACTACCCAGGAGAGGCGCCCTCCTATTTACATGCTGAGTGCACCTTGGTTGAAGGGATTCAAAAGGCAGGAGCTCTGTGGACACTTGGAGGACATATATCTGTAAGAAAGTACTCCCTACTTCCTTGATTATATTGTACACTTTAAATATGAGATGGCCCCAATCATATTTTGTATTCCTTTTTGAGTGATGTCAACACATTGTAGTATATTTTCTTCTTTGTTACTGTATTCTTGAATATATAAGAGGTCTTAGTATCCTTTTGTTTATTTTGGAGGTACAAAAAACTCCTTATTTGTCTCAGACATGAATTATTAGATTAATTTTTAACAATTTTTTGGGGTAGGATTTCCACAGCTCATCCAACTTGAGTAATTTTACATACAGTACTAGATTAGATTTTGTTAAGCTATAGATTACATGATAGTTTTATTTCAAAAGTAAACATTTTGTTAGCTGCAGTAAGGTCAGGAGTCTTGTCAGTTTATAATTCCAGGGGCTGATTACATTGGGTAAAAGGGTAGTTAGCTTTGTGAGGGTTGGAAATACAGTATTTTAACTACTGTATGACTAAATTTAATATTCTTGGGTATGATCTTTTCTTTTTTAGTTTCCAAACCAAAGGAATACACAATTATGATTAAAAGGCTAGAGTATGGGGGTAAATGAATGGTATTCTTATTTGATTATCAGATAATGAAAAAGTTTAAAATAGGAATACATGGCTATCAAATTCTGTTTGTGGTAGATGGATGCACAATAGTTGTAAGTATTTCCATTATGTTTAAGACATGTATAGCATAATCTTGATTTATTAAAACTAAGTACCACATTATATGTGTACAGTAATATTTAGTCCTTGTTACTGTATACAGACACTATACCTTACATACGAACGAGTTTCGTTCCGAATCACTGTTCGTAAGTTGATCTTCACACATATTTAAGCACAGTATGATATACTCTGCATGTTTTTTCATCCTAAAACACAATACAATACTGTACGCTGTACATATAGTACTAGCCTATGTATAACTGAATCACGAAAATATGGAACATGATGAAAATATAAATAAAGATCAGTGGATTTTATCTTTATTTATATAGTACTATACTTTATAGAGTGCAGCACTTTATTAATATGAATGATACATAACCCCTAAATAAAATCTGAAGATAATATAGTTGTTTTTAACGGAACACAATTTTAATTTACGATCACGTTTGTTCGTAACCTGAATGTACGTAAGTAGGATAGTGTCTGTACAGAACTCTTGTAGTTTTATAAGATTTTTTAGACCAAGCAATCTACTTCCAGTGAAAATGCTGGTGAGAGCATTGTTTATGAGTGGGTGGAGAGAATAAGACAGTTCATGGCAGAAGAAGGGGAAGCTGCAAAGCAAGAAATTAAGGAAGAAGAGGTGAGATGGAATTAAAATTGCATGCAGGAGATATGTTTACAGTACTTGACTTATAAGTTTTTTAACATTTTTATTGAATGATGATGATGTGTGTAATTTTATTTTGAGGTGCTCATAGATATTCTGTTTGTGATTTCATTTTTCTTTTGGACCGTTAACCCTAGTTAGATGTGAGATGTGGTGAGAAAATGGGGATTTAGTAAAATGAAGAGATTGTTAATGAAATGTACAAGAGAGGAAATGGAAGATTAACAAAGAGCAATGAGATGCTTAATGCTTTTTGTTATACTACATTATATGTATGAAATTGCATTGATAAACCCTTGCACATGAGTAATGGATTTATTTGGATGAGTAAATATTTACAGATATTCTATGTAGATTGTTAATTTACTCATTATGAGGAGAGAATTAGGCAGTAACCATTCCAGCATTTCCAGCAATAATCTTGCATGTCCACAACAGTAAGGTGGACAAAGCCATTCCTCCATTGTGTGGTGTCAGTTCTTGTACACTTTAATTTTTTCTTGAGTGTATGAGCAAGACTCAAGAGAATAGCTTTATTGGTCATACCTCATAGAATTATTGCTTGTCTTACCATTATCATAAGGTATTAGAACAGGAAATGGTTAAACTGTGTTAATGCTTGATCATTTATGTTTTAAGAACTTGTGTTTCCTATAATCTTCTGTAATTTCTTGCAAATGAACACCTTATTCTTTGGAAGCTTGACCTGCCAGCCAGTGGTCCCTATAGGCTTGCTCCAAATGAAGAGGGTTTTCTAGAATACAAATAATTTTGTTAATGGTCAAATTCTTACTGTACCTCAGTAATATTTTTAGGTCTATGGATTGTAATATATTGTAAGACAAAAATATTTCAGATGAGACGTGACTTTGCAAACTGGGAAGGGATACTTTACTGTTACACGCATGCTTTCAAGTCTCAAATGGGACATATAAATGCAAATTCTAATAACACCTATTTCCAATACCCTGTGGTATTATTTTTTTCTCTATGTATTATTTTTTAAACTGAAGCTTTGAATTATTTTAACAGATTAACGGAATGTTGGAAGCAGCTGTTTTGGTAGACAAGTTAGAAGAAGACATTCCATGCCCTGAAATATTTTCTGGAGATATAATCTCAGATCGCAAAAGCCACTTTCAACCACATTTGGCACACGTCCAATCCGTGGGTGAAGTGAGGTAAATATTGTATTGTCTCGTATTTTTTTGCAGCCATTTCACTGAAATAGTTATGCAGAATGTTCCTTTTTATTACTCAAGATTTTGTATCCGTTTTAATTAATCAGATTTCATATCAGTTCTAACCACCGTCACTAACAATTTTCCAAAGAAAATAAATGAAAATTGCCAAATATCTTCAAAGGTATTTTGTCATTACTGTTTGCTTATACAAAATGGTGGTACCAAAAATAAAAACCATCCCTTTCAATGATAATCTTTCTGTAACAGTTACTTCTCAGACTTAATGTCACTGTTGCACTTGTTACATGTAGGCCTAGATGTGCCTTATTATTAAATAAAAAAATTTAAGGTCGATTGATTGCATAGTATGAGCAATTATGCACATGTAATATGTAATTATTTCCATTTATTTAATGGAAATGTTCACTGCACATATGTAACATTACAGGCCAGTTGTTTAATGTACTTTTACACAGCAGTGTAATGTATTAGCAAAGTAGAAAATGAAGTTAGTACTGTAGTATTTTTATCTTTTCCAGTCATCTCTAAACAGCACTTACATCAGCAAATAAATAATTTATGGAATTTAGCTGGGTGTAAAGGCTGCAGTTCCATATATTCATACAATAGGTGTAATAAAGTTTTGACTCTGGAAAAATAATTGAACTGAAGGGATATTCTGTTTGGCCTTCACTTACTCATCAAGCGCTTTAAGTTGATGTATACTGTACTTCCAGGGAGCTCCCCTAATAACATTGAAAACGAGATTTATTAGTTATCATGGATGTTAAGTAATAAATGAGTCCTCATAATCTAAGGCTGACTTTTAAGATAGGAACACTATGTGAAAAGTGAAAATGTAAAATATGAACACTATGTGAAAAATGAAAATGAGTTTTCTTTATGGTCATGAAGTTACCTAGTACAGCGGGCCCCCGCCTATTCATAGTTCCATTATTCATGGTATTTTTTCAGAGAAATATTCACTAATTCCTGTATTTTCATATAATTTTTGTAACTGAATACATTTTTTGTGATAAAACTTAAAGTACTTGGGTACAAGCAATTCTAGAGGAGGTTTTTGTTTGAACTATCAAAATAGGCAGTTATAAGCATTTTTAGAGGGGTGTCAAGTATTTGCAGATTTTAGCTGTTAAACTGTAACATTTTTCTCTCATACTTAGAAGTTTCTTTTATGTTTCTTTTGAATTTTTGAGTAATCATATAGTGTGGTTTTTATGATAGTGATTATCATGGGAGTCTTCAATTTTTACAGTTGTCAGCGCAAAGACTTGGAACAGCAACTTTTGTTCATATCTAAGCTAATGTCTCATGGAAATTAAAGAGAGAATATTAAATGAAATGAGAAAAGCTTTTTTCTGATGGAAGCTGTAGACTAGATTCTGGAAAGGAAGGTGAAGGGTGGATGGAAAAGTAAAACTGCAAATCTGCCAAGCTAATCATTACCGGAGGTACCTCCTTGATTATTTTGAGCAGACAATGGAGATTGTTCATGTAACAGTGCTTTTATGTCAAATTTTGATGTGATGTTCAACAGGGCTCCATTCCAGTTCAAGTTATTTGTAGAGACAGTGTTACAATATGTGGTGTATTCTCTCAATGTTAACCCTCAGATTTAGTGTAGCCATATGTTATCTTACCACAATAGTGCCAACTGGACGGTACATGTATCCTAGCTCATTTAAATGCTCTTGGTTGATGGCACAGCCAGTCAAAGCCCAATTATTTGTACATTTGTGTATCAAAATATACTGTAAAATGTCTAAAGAGAAGATTGGCCTCAGTTTTAAAGGGTATATCTTTTAAAAAGGAAATTTCCTAAAGATATTGGTCTTAATTTTAATATTTTGTATTTAACTCTGATATATTACAGTACTGCCTACAAGGAGTATCACACAGAGCTAAATCTATATATTCAACACTTTCTTAGTCCATTTGACTGCTGGTAATTTAGGGTGGATTAGGTTACAGCATTATCCTGGAACAATTAATTATTTTCTAATTGAGTCAATTTGTTAACCTTACAAGTAGCAAAATAATTTAAGACCAAGAGTTGAGAGTAAACATGAATTTTTATTGTATAAAGTTCACAAAATTATGTAAAAGAAAATGCAAAGTGCTTGAGCCAATTTTATATACAAGCAGGATAAATGATAAAAGTACTGTATTTATGTTCATATTGTTTTTCTTGTTTAACAGCATGAGTGGAGATAAAAATTCGCTGTAAATCCAACTTTGTTATGTTAATAGCAAATTAGTCAAAAATTCAGAAAGGTGTGATGACTGGAGGAGTAACTGCCTAATTGTTGGTTGTTTTAAAGCACTAAATTTGTACTTAAATTAACAAACCAAAGCAAGTTGGGATTTATGGTCGCAAATATTTGGTTTATGTTAGCAGACTAAGTTTGGATTTATGTTAACAAACAACACTACCCAAAAACAGAATTTCTAAAGGTTCAGGGTGATCATTGCAAGGTCGTAATGCACCGCATTATCATTGACACATTTTTCTTCGTCAGGCAAGTGTTAAGAAAACTAAAAGAGAATAAGAAAATTGCAAATGCAACACATAACATGTATGCCTACCGTTTTGTGCCTCCCGGATCGACAGTCGTATCCCAAGACTGCGACGACGACGGCGAAGATCACGCAGGAGGCCGCATGTTACATTTGCTTCAGGTGAGTTGAAATCACCACGAATTATTATTTAGTGCGTAACAAATTTTTTAAGACTGCGCCGTAACTGCACATCAGTGATTACTGCTTCAGTGAATAACACTTGAATTCAGATGTTATACGTGTTCTGCAGCATGCAGGTATCATCACTGTAGTTTTTTGCTAATATTACTAGTATTTTTATGAACTACCATAAGAGTAGCCATGATTAAATTTATTTTTGAGGTAATTTGGAACAGAAATGGAAATTCAAAAAGTTATATCTTTAGAATTATAATGTAACTGTATCTTAAGACACATTGAATTAGCCTGCTTGCTCACATAAAATAGTCAAGTACTGTACTTTTTTCCGTAAGTGACCTGTTTTGTTATACTTATGATGCATAATGGATAAAATTGGTCATTGTAGTCAATTGTTCATTCTAGTCTTATTTTAATGTAAAAGTAGGTTGAGAAAGACTGATAAATCAAATGCTTAGTAGGGTATTTTCATGGTTAAATTATTAATAATTTCTTTTCTTATCATGCCGTATGTATTTTACATTTACCAGTTGTCATACTGATGGGAATTCAAACAGAAAGTGCAGCGGACAAAAAGTGTAGAGAACTTATTTCATATGAACTGTGTAAAGGGAAAGTCTGATAACATTAATAATGATGATAAGAATTTTTGCTTTAGTCCATGGCAAAAACTAACAAAGTAATATATGGGTCATGTATCCCTACTAGAGTTGGATTTAGCTAGATGCTTTTTGATGACAATGATTCTTAGCTTTGCTGTTATTCCATATACTGCAATGTACAGGCCACTAACCAGATTTGCTACCAAACAAGTGAAGTGAGAACCTGGATGTTGAGTTAACAAGCAACAAAAGAATTTATGTGAAACAGTCACATTAATCAGTTTGTGGTGCAATAATAATGAAACCATCCTTGTAAGCCCAGTTTTGATTTTGAGCAAAGTAGTGGTCAGGTTTTATTCTGACCATTTATTGTCAAACCAATAAATTTTATGGACTAAACTCCTTGGAAGAGACTATGTGAAGAATGAATAAGTTTGGAGCTTTTATTGAACAGTCTTATTGAACTTGGAGAAGGTGAATATTGTAGATGACCTCAATCAGGATTGGCCACAGATTATAGCAACTATATTTCATAATTTGACCTTGTAATTTCCAGTTTGACATGCTGTGTGAAAAGGATGAATTTATTGTATTTAGGTCCAAAGAATTGTTATCTATTTAGGTCCAAAGAATTGTTAACAAAGGCTAAAAGGATGGGTTAAGACCCTCACCTGGCATATAACCCAATTTGCTTTCAGGAAAACGCAGTTTAATGTTTTTCCTGTAGGACTAGTTGTGATGAAACACAACTCATTTGTAAAACCATGGAAAACTACCAACATTTGATATTGTAAAACCCATTCTATACATGTAAAATATGCTATCAGTGATTATTGTATTGCAGCCCATGACCTTTGAGTCTTGTTATCTTTTATTTTTCTTTTCCAGATACTGGATGCCCAAAATGTACTTGTTGTTGTTTCCAGATGGTTTGGTGGCATACTTTTAGGTCCCGATAGATTTAAGCACATCAACAATGCAGCAAGGCAGATTCTAGACCAGTGTGGACATATCAAACAGTCTGATGAGAAAGGGAAAAAGAATAAAAAAGCAAGATAGCATTTGTTTCACTTGCATCCTAGTAATAGCATTTTTAGATCACTCCAGTAGAAGTTGGTAGCTGTCATACAAAATGTTTCTAAGATGTGTTGTGGAAATACAAAAAATTTTTTAGATGAAGTCTGTGCAGTTATGTATAAGTTAATGACATGAAAATTGCTTACTTTTTGAATTTCTTTAATGTGCTTTTTCCCATTTTATATGGGGTAAGCACGATGCCTTCTTTTGAAGGACTTTGATTTGGCGTTGGGGTAGACCGTAGCCTGACATCGCTTACACCCCCGGGAGCGCATGTGTATATGTATCGTACTTGCTTACTTTTGAATGTGATGTTAAATTTTGATTTAGAAATTTACTTTTGTTGGAAGTCTAACCTAACCTAACCTGTCTGACCAAAGAACATCAAATGAGTAGCTTGGACATAGCCTCTGACACCTTTTGACATACTTGTCCTATATTCCACTGAACTAAATCTTTCTCCCTAGTGAGAGGACTACAGGAAAGTGTTCAAGGCAAGTGATAAGTCACTGTACAGGTGCACAGTCACCTAAAGATGACTATATATTTACATGTGATCAGTTCCCAATCCCCTTCTCCACCACAACTAGGACCCGAGAGAACCAGGAAGTGGCAGCTTTTGACTTGAAAATTATGCCTGTTGGCTCTTCCAAACCCCCTGTCCCTAGCTCACATGGACTCTA
Source organism: Macrobrachium rosenbergii (assembly GCF_040412425.1). Lineage (NCBI taxonomy): Eukaryota > Metazoa > Arthropoda > Malacostraca > Decapoda > Palaemonidae > Macrobrachium > Macrobrachium rosenbergii. The sequence goes on from NC_089766.1 coordinate 48,284,098, forward strand.
AGATGAAGTTTGCTGGTATATCAAGCCAGGAATGGGCCTTAAACTTGGGACCACTACACTGGGAAGACCAGCCAAAAAAACCAGATATCATTAAAATGAACCAAAACAGACATTTAAGAGTAGTACTGGTAATGTTCTGGACTGCAAGTGAGTAAATTCTGTGAGGTAGTATTTTACGTTAGTCGACGAACGTGAAATGTGTCAATTGGTAAGTGTTTAGTGCATTTGCTTATACTTGTAGTGATAAGTCTCTCTCTCTCTCTCTCTCTCTCTCTCTCTCTCTCTCTCTCTCTCTCTCTCTCTCTCTCTCTCTCTCTCTCTCTCTCTCTCTGACATTCGGGGACTTTCCTTGTATTTCATGTATAAGATTACTGAATAGGTATAATTAACATTTTGATAGAAAAGACTGTAATGACATCACAGGAACCTTCAAGAGGCGAGACCATAAAAATATTTGGCATAACAATAAGGATGAGGTTTAAGATGGAAATGACTTGAAAAGACAAAACATCAATATAAAAAAAACTATGCAGTTCATTTGAATGCTAACCACTCAAAGACTAACGAAGGTTAAAACGTTGAAATTTTGCGAGGCTCCACAGATTGGCTCAAGAGTGCAGCTAAGCTTGAATTTTCTGTAAACATTAGCAAACCCTTGTGATAATATACGATAATGTTAATCATTGCTACTATGAATGGTGAAGTGTGATGTGATACCACTAGATTTTTTGGGGAATTAAAGATGAGACAAATAATGTGACATTAAAAACAGCACTGAGAGATTATGTGATAAATGAGGAAAATGACTGAACTGAACATTGTAGATATGACATCAGGAAAGTATAGAGGATGAATATTTGGGGCACTGTATAAAAATTTGGGAGACTTGTCAGGAAAATTAGATAAAAATAAACAATTATTAACCGACTTTAGGCCACGAAAATCAAACACGGGGTCACCCGCAAGAATATTACCTTACAACAAAATCCTGTATTGAAATTGAGTGGGCATTTAATGCAAAGTACCAAGATAAGCAATTATTCAGACATTACAAAAGCATACTGCACTACAAAAACTCACTGAGCAAGTGATCGTACTGCAGTGTGGTATATTATTTTGAGAAATAAAAAGTGTGAGCCGTTGCAGAAGAATAAGACAAAAGAACTGTGCCAATAAACATTAAAACTGAACCATTTAAGAGGAGAGGAAATGCTCTAATAAATGTTTCAAACATGGTAAAGTACAGTGAATAACAGAGGACTGAAAATCCCATGTAAGCAAGGCTCAAGTTATATCTAAAGAAAAGGAAGCAAAGAATACTGGGGATGAATGCTACGTTGTATTATGTACCAAATTTAACTGATGGTTCCTAAGGAGATGCTCCTCATCATCCCGAAATACCAAGGGAATTTCCTGCCCATCAGAAAACTGTGGAAATGGTGTCAGGTGCTTGATTACTTTATCAAACCCTATCCTAGTTTGCTAGCCTTCTTTGAGCAGAGTTACTAGTAAGGGAAAGAATGACGAATGATGATAAAAAAAAAAGGTACTCAAAAGAATAAAAACATGGAAAACGAAGAATGAAGACGTCTGGAGTACAGGAAAAATGTTTTCATTAGGTACAAAGTGGACACCACTGAAAAAAGGAATGCAAAAAAAAAAACTATATGTGTAGTGTGACGTCTGAACGGAACATAAAGGTAGATCCATCTTGATAGGATCAAGATATCCTTAAGGCTACTTAAAAGAAGAAAGGCTTACAGCACACGAGGAATTATTCATGGAGAAGAGAAGAAAGGCTGAAAGGCAGATGAAAAAGATAATATGGGAGGAACGGAAATCGTGGCTTATGTTATCGATATTAACCCGGTATGTATCCACCCAAGGCGGAAGCTCCTTGCGACGCGGTGTTTAGTACTAGCCCCCCCCCCTTTTTTTAGTGTGTCCACTGTACTAAATGAAAACATTTTCCTTGTACTCCTGACGTCTTCATTCTTCAGTTTCGTGTGGGTGGATACATACTGGGTTAATACGGCTTGTATCAACGTGGGAAAGAGAGAGACACTCAGGACAGCAAATAAAATAATAATAATAATAATAATAATAATAATAATAATAATAATAATTAGCAAGGAAGAATTAAATATGAAAGGAATGCAGCATACGCAAACTGAAGAAAAAATTCAAATACTGTACTTTCAAAACCCACTGAGTCAAAAGAACTAGATCTAGAGATGTTGACATGGCAGAGGAACCAATATAGAATGCGGCGCCCAAAATGTTATGAAAGCCCTTTGGAAGATGGAAATGTTCAGATGTTCCACGGCCATTAGAAATAACATATGATTTACCAATAGTAAATGGGGAACCAAGTCACTGAAAAGTTTACAGTACTGTAAATGCAAAAGCATGGTAAAGTAAAAAATCCATAAAAATCTATGACTGTAACAATATGCAAATGGAAAATTGGGTCCACCACAGTGAAAAGTATAGTGGAATAATATTGCTCCAGTTTGCGGTTTAAAGACTGAACGAAGTGCTGGGGGGAAGGCAAAGAAAAATGGTTGGCATCAACGACTGTCAGTCAAGCTTTAAACCTGAAAAATCACGAGTCAGTCGACTCAGTCCTTATAAAGAAACAACATCCATCGAGTATTGTATGTATACAAATGTAATTACTTGAGACTAAATCACGTTAATTTGTTTTTGTTTTCACAAACAATTTGACTAATATTGATTACACACCTTTCAAAAATTAGAAAAATACCCTCCACCCCCTCTGAGCCGAGTTTTATTGGTACTCTATAACATCACCGTTATCGGGAATATAAACAATTCTTCATTTGTTTTACAGGTAACTACAGCAAGGTTGGGAACGTTCATAGCAGACTCTTTAATTTTCGACGAAAATCTTAGCTGAATCCTGATGCATTGTGCCAAGTACTTCTACCATCAATGTTTTTAGTTTACCATCGTCAGTAATCTAAACTTCGATTTTGACGGAAAATATATTATAGGTTCACATCAAACAAGTCCGACCACTTTTAGGAAATTCGTGGTAATTATATCTTTCGATAGCTGTACTGTTTGAAAACAGAAGGGATACGAATAACAGGCGTGTAATCAAATCCCATGAAAATTATTTTAGATTTTCAGCCCAAGAATGCTGGCAGTGCTGTTACTGATATATATAGGCTCCAAAATCTGCATCTTTACCAACTTTAGCTTTTTACTTTAAGACGTTCGACGTCGTTTGTGTGATTTATCACTCATGCAGGATTTACAAGCGTGCCATTGCAGTAGGGAATTTTCAGAGATATATATATTTCAAGACCCACCTTTGTGTGGGTCCTCATAGATTGAAAGTTCTTACAGCTAAAGATACTTTTCATAATGAGCGAGTAGGGGTCCTCCGAAACCCTTACATTCTGATTAACGGTTGTATGGCTATGCTGTTTCGCAAACGTCACCCCTGTAATGACCATTTTCACGGAGGTACCCCTTTGGACAAATTTTACACTGAAAACTACCAAAATTCATGATGAGCCTAATTTAATTTTTAGACCTGATTAACGTAGTTATAGTTAAATAATTTAACCTGTGGGACACAAACCTATTGAAATAAATAAAACGCTTGTGGGTACCCAGATCTGTATACTACAATTACTCGCCTCCTGGTTTAGTACGGTAATGATATAATCGATGGCGAAACAATGAAACGCCGCCAAGTGGTCTACACCATACTACTGAGGAACCAGTTACACGAAATTTGATCCATTAACCAATACCCTCACGACAAAAAATATAAACAGCAATATAGAAGCACAATGCAACTTAAAATATTCTTAGTTACACGTAACCAAGGAGGAGGCCTCAAATAGCTAAACAAAAAAAAAAAAATTAAATAAAAACAAAAACAAATAAGCTGCCCTAAGACACAAGATGCGAATTACTACTGGTAAAATGTCAGCTATAATTTTAAGTCCTTATTACCACGGAAGACAACCCTATCCTCTCACTCATAATATTCTAAGAATGTCTTAATATGAACACCAAATTTCTAACCCACAATTAAGCCCAATATACAAGTGTTTTAAATTGCATCATATTACCTTATCTTGGCCGCTTAAGTTATCACAATAAACGGAAGTTAACTCTTAAACGCTTTCCATTCCATTCCTCTTATTTTCTAAATTCAGGCGTCGTTACTTGTTCACAATTTCCTCCACGGCTTAAATAACGAATTAAAACCACTCAGTTACCAGGATTAATCGAGTACTCTATTAACAGTGTGTGTTACTGCGAAATCAGTATCTTTCGGAATTGGCTTCCGTACACATTACAGGAACACTTTAACAAAGTAACCTGTCCACAGACCAGGAGTGTATTAGACTGTGTTCAAATGTAGACACTTTAACAGAGTAACCTGTGCACAGACAGGCGTGTACTTGGCTATTCTACCGCAATCACTTTAACAGAGTAACCTGTTCACAGACCACGACTGTACTATCGCAAACACAAGACACACACCAGACCTGCCCTTCTACTCTGAAATCCTTGACAATGAAAGTGTATTCACTTCTTAATAACCAACGATCGATTTAACTGGCTATTGTATAGTTTTGCTTATATTTAATAAATTTCAAATCCTTTCAAAGTAAGTTTACTAAAATCATGCATTTGAAGATCAAACGTCACTTGAGTGATATTATCACAGATGCAAACTCCATATTTCAGCGTGGACACCAAAAGTAAACTTGTATTTCCATTGTTTAAGCTTTGGATGCAGTCGCGGAGCTGGGAAACTACGCATAGCGCCGTTAAACAAAGCTACTTATTTTATCTATATTACCATAAAATAGTCTTTACATTCGATTTTGTGCATCATTCAAGTTTGATTTCTCATGAATGACATTTTTCCTTCTCATTCTTTGTTGTTTTGAATTTCATTCGGTTACGTTTCTTATGTAGTTTTTTTTTTTATTTCATTTTATACGCGCACTGAAGCGTTTTATTTCAAGTCTTCGGTTTAAATTGAAAATTACTTCATTGCACACACATATATATACTGTATATATATATATATATATATATATATATATATATATATATAAACAGCATAAAATTATATTTTGTGTGTATAATTAAAAATTACTGTTGATTGTACAACTGCATTATTTTTATGATAACCACTATATATATAATTTGAGTGTACAATTAAAACTGGTATAAAACCATTATTTTTAATAACAGTGCATAAAATTTTTTGTTTTGGGAAAAACTGCCATGAAATCTGTTTTAATAACCTATCAAAAGATCAGGTCCGTTTTTGAGGAAAACTGTTAATCTGCTCAGTGCAAAGTCCTGTCAAAATTCAGGTTCATTACTTAGAATCGAGATCGCCCCATCTCCATCATGACAGATGACTGCTAATAAGTTTGTGACGCTTATTTAATTAAATGACCCAACTGCATAACTATAGCCAATCAGCTAATTTGAAATGAATGTTTAAGACAGATTCCAAATCAACATATATCTCTCTCCTGATAGCCAAAAGGGGATGAGTCAGCTGTCTATCACTGGACCTACAGCCTATAAGGCACAAGTTCGAATCCTGGCTGAGGTATAAGCATTTATCAATTCCAGTATTGCACTTGGGTGGAAGTTATTGCTGAGGTGAAGTGAATTCGATATTTTTAAGGTGGTTATTAGTATAGTGAATTCGATAATAGGTGTAAGTTTTGCTGAGGTATAGAGATTGATATTAAGTGTAGGTGGCTAAATTTGTGAGTATAGAAACGTGTGTATGCGTAACAAAACTTAATAATTTGCCCAGTATTGCAAAACTTACCATCGATCAGGGTGGAAATGGGTTACTTTGATTCCAATTAGTGAATGTGGATTCAGCAGAAATATTTCTCTCTCTCTCTTGGTAGCCAAATGGTGACACTTCATCACAGAATCAACACCTTAAAGACTAGTTCAAATCCTTGCTGGGACAGGTGCACTGATCAATTACACTTCCCTTTTGATGTAGGTTATTTCGTAAGTAAAATTAATTTCATATTAAGTGATATTTGTGGTTTAATATATAAATAAATATATATATATATATATATATATATATATATATATATAATCAAATTATCACAGGTGAAAAATAAGAGACCCAGCCTCTTATTTTTCACCTGTGGTAATGTGTGTGAGAAATATCACTCAATTTCAAATTAATTTTACCTTTGAAATAAATTAAATCCAAAGGGAAATGAAATTCACAAGTGAGTCTGTCCCAGCTAGGAACTGAACTTGTCTTAGGTGTAGATACTGTGATGAACAGTCACTGTCTCCATTTGGCTATCAAGGGATATTAGTTGATTTTGACTCTGCTGTAAATATTCCTGCTGAACTCACCGTCCACCTTTCACACCGACCCTATCGTACTAATGTCTACAAGAGGGTTCACTTTTATCATAAAATGTTCACCCACTCCCTTTAAATTTAACTTCTACACCATACATCCTTAACAGCAAAGTTCTCAATGTCCATGCATACTGAAAAATGGGTTCTCCCATTCCTTGAAATCTCATAAAAACCACAACCACACAAATATTTCCTTGTCTAAATCCACACTGCTTCCCCGAACAATCTTTTATACACCTTACACTCTCAGTTACATTTGTACCATACATTTTTTTCAGCTCGGGTTAATGATGTTATGCTCCTATATTCCAACATTCCCTTCCCATCCACTTTCCCTCGTGCAACAAAAGATTAATACCTCTCACATATTCTTCTGGAATGGAATGGAGTATAAAATTTAGGCCAAAGGCCACGCACTGGGACCTAAAGGGTCATACTGCGCTGAGAGGGAAATTGAGCATAAAGGTTTGAAAGGTGTAACAGGAGGAAAACCTCGCAGTTGCACTATGAAGCAATTGTTAGGAGAAGTTGGAAAGTCAGATGGATAAAAGAGAATATGAATGTAGGGATAGTAAAGGGAATGAAAGGGGGGACCCATAGGGCCACTGCAAAGAGCCTTAGGTAATGCCTACAGTGAGCCGAATGAGATGCATTGATGGCAGTACTCTCTTACAGGGACCTCATTGTTTTGGAACCTGTTTCTCATTTGGATATACCTTAATACTCGCCACCTTTCCATTTTTTCCCCATTAAGATAAACCTTAATTCTTGCCATCTTTCCATTTTCCAATCTCTTAAGCGTCTCATGATCTCGATAGTCACTTTCCCATGTGTTCTGAAAATGACACTAGCACCCTCTACTACTGCATCATTCAGATATGTGTCTCATTTATCCTTGATATTAAAAAACAATACTGTCTCATATTTTGTTTTACATCACTTTCTTAAATATCAATTTTAATAGTAAAATTTATTATTCGGATACTTACCAACTGTTAAAGTTAGCTTATATATTTCCTCGACTATTGGCGCGAAGATATAAGCTAACTAACAGTAGGTAAGATTCTTCTCAAATAATATGCTTCTTAATTTTCATAGGTGGTTTGTTTGTATACATAAATTACCTAATGACTGCAAAAGGATTAAATTCAGAATGATTTTACAATGTGCCATATTTTCAACAGAGGAAATTTAGGTTTTAAAGCTATTAAAGCAGAGTAATTGAGCAAATTTTCAAGAGATGCAACAGGTTGGAAATTACACAGCACTATCATGAGAATGACATCTAAAATTCAGTGTATGCTGGTGAAGTGGTATTTAAGTTTTAAGAAATCTTTCAATGATACCGATGTATGAGTGCTTTTTGTCAATAATGAAACAACAAGCTGGGTGCACAAAGCAGTGGTCTAGATCTGATTACAGTATTTCATACTTTTCATAGATATGATTTCATACTTTTAATCCCCAAATTCTATGAAATTCAGTCAGTCCCAATTACTACACAACACTATTGCAGTGCAATTAATAAGTAAGTTTGCAAACTGATACGAGACAATTCTTAGAGAGAGAGAGAGAGAGAGAGAGAGAGAGAGAGAGAGAGAGAGAGAGAGAGAGAGAGAGAGAGAGAGAGAGAGAAATTTCCCAAACACCATAAATAAAATCAAAATTACAGAAAAAAAAAAAAATGTAAATTACCATTAGCTCAGAACACACTCACCTTAGCAACGTTCAGTAAACATTGCTCTCACCTGAGCTGCCTTCCCGTAAGCTCCATGTTGTAAATTATAAAATTTATTTTCAAGAGCAATACATTCCCCTTTTGATATCGTTATATCAGTGATCATTCGTTGGTTGATACTGTAATGGTGGGTAATGTTGTTTGATAAAATGACAATTTCTATGTTGTTTATCAAAATCAGCCTTTTTTAATGGTTAACTTTTTCTCTATGCATGCCTTTGGAGCTGTCATACCAATTCATAAAAATGGAATTAATAACAAAAAAAAGCAGGGTAACATATGCATGAACACCGAAAATGTTAACTAACAAGTTCCGCTGCTCAATTTTAACAAATACAGTCTTAGTAACACAAAAATAACTTGGGAGTAGAGGCCTGTGGAGAAAATACTGTTACCAAATTCCACATAAGTGGTTGCTGGTCTCTGAGAGGGATGCAAGAGGGAAGGATATAAGCATTTCATTCAGAAGTTGTCACTGGGATTGTCAATATCCTATACTTCTAAACCACTTGCATATACATTTAATTTTGTGGGTTATGAAATCCTCTGGTTTTTAAGTTTCAGCACTGCTTCTTTCACTGACATTCCAAATGTAATCATTAGCAGGTTCACTTCAGTGTTATAGGCATTGTATAGAATGAACATTCTTTTCAATTAACATGTCCAAGGTTTATCCATCTTGGGTGGCTAAGGTCCAGTCTGTGGCATCTTTTATTAATATTTCCAAATGCCAGAACGATTAATTTTATGGTTTATGTAAAAATGGGACCATGGATTTTCAGTTTTAAAAGATAAATTTTGTCGGTCTAAATGTTAACTTACAGTTCTTTTTTCCTTTAGGTTTAATGAATATTTTTATAACTACATATCTAATTCTAATGGATTCTGTTTCTAGGTACTACCCATTTCTGGAATTAAAGAGTTATCACCATTCTCCACTAATAATTGTGTTGCATATAATCAACATGAATTTCATACCACTGATGTCGTTGATGCTTTAAAAGTTCGATTTCAGTGGTCGTGTCTACCACTAAAATCAAACTTTTGGCTTCAATGACATAACAGACATTTCTCATGTTGGAAATATTTCCAAATCATTTCTCAGCTTCTAAACATTCATGTTTATATTTGTTTGTCGGATTGTCCAACTTCATTGTATTTGTTACCTCGCTGGTATTTTGCCACATAGTAGTCCTCTTCTCCCAGCCGCTTTCCTCTTTTTGTGTATACAGATATTCTAGTCAGTGGAAACTTCCTCACCAAGTTAATGGCCTTTCTCGCTTGATTTCACTTGATGAGTGTGATTTGACAGCCTGACAATGGAAACCTTTCTTACTTGTTCTGGAAGAAAGCGTGAATATTCTGAATAAGAACAACAATAATAAATGGGTGTAACAATGGGCATGAGCGATACTTTTAGGCCAATTATCTGAATAAAATGATCTCTACTATTTAAGAGAGAAAGCATCATATAAATAGCACCGACAAAACATGAATTCCCCTGGGCAAAGTCAAGAACTGAGACAGAAGACTTAAAATGTGAAAGAGCAGGTTGAATATCTAACCGTCCCATTACCACCATGCTGACTAAGTAACTAACACCCTACAGATGCTAAGTGTCTCCTACAAGAATGAAAGAATATCTAGCCTTTGTTATAGAGCCAACTGAAAGATTGCTGACACTGTTGGTTAGAAAATATTGAGTCTGGTACAGCTGGTTAATAAATATTTAGTCACAGAAAAGATTTATGATAATTCCTCCACCAAATATAATCTCTGAGAAATGACTGTTCCAACTAACAAGGATGTATGAGAATGATGATTAGTTGCTCAAACGGGAAAATAAGTGACGAATGCAAATTGAAAAAAATGGTATATGAAACATTTCAGTGGTAGAATTATTTTTTCATGTATGAAATTTTATTTACAAAAATACCGGGAAAGTGATAGCAGTATCAAAACGATCTATAAATACTACACTAAAATACATCGTAATTAAAATACTACAGCGTTACAAAAATGTACAACTAATGTAAGTGGTACTTCAGATGAAATACATTTTTTGAAACGATAACAAACCAGCAAACATCAGTTCTTTGGTAATTTGTAGAGGCCATTTGCAAACAACAAGTGATGCTGACGAACTTTGCGGTCCAGGAAGGCTCTTAGTTCTTGAGGACTGCATTCAACCGACCCCTGAACAAACATCTTCAACATGGCATGAATTCGCTCTAACGGGAGGCAATCCAGGTTAGTTAACATGCCCACAATATAAGACCAGAAAACCTGTAAAACAAGAAAAAAAGTTACGTACCAAATCTAATCTAGCATATATTTTTGATAAAATTTTCAATTTTATTATTAACTTCTATGTTATTATAGTAAAGTATTAATATTTATAGAATTTGAAGGTCAGACCTACCGGAATTGCAAGTTTTAAGTGAGTTGTCTGATTAAACTACCTAGTAATACTGAACCACAAAGGTCATTAAAGAAATTGAAACCTAAGTACTTCTGCAATTGTGTGGGTCAGCTCGTACTGCCTTGCCTTTTGTTTGCGAATCTTGGGTTGAATCCCTATGTGACTTAGAAATCTATAATAGCAGTAATAATTCAGAAAGGTATTACCGATTTTGTTAAGAGTTTTCCTATACAGAATCATATTCAATAATCCTCAAAAAATACTATTATCATTAACCCTTTGACTTCGCTTGAAGTTTGGATGATGGGTTTAATTCTATCTTCCATGAAAGCAGGGGCTTTTCAAAGAGAATTATCAATATAATTTTCTCTGAAGAAAGTATTAACTCATCATAGATGTTGCTGCAACAAGCAAGTTTTGATGTGCGGTTCATTTCTCACATTAATGGCAACACTGGACTTTGTGATAATGGCTCCCATTTTAACAGTTCTTAGTAAATTCAGCTCTGATCTTAGCTGGAATGTTGTGCCTTAAGTGTCTGAACGTTCTTGGCACTCAGAAATACTATTCTGTAAATACTGCTTTGTATATGAAGATTGAACTTATCCACAACAAATAAAACCTTACCTGAAGTTCTTCTTCTCTCTGATCTTGAGCTGAAGCCATTACACTTTCCGCTTCGTCTTCTTCAATTGCCTGAGGAGTTATGTCTGGCTGAGCTGAACCAGAAGCTGCAGCTATCCCCTCTTCACCAGTTTCCTCCCCCTCCACCAATATGAATATGTCTGGTTCCACTTCTTGTAAAACTCCCTGAAATTACACGTTCTAATAAAACACACAAATGATACACAACTATCAAGGCTTTTTTGGTAATTCCACATGAATATAATTTTATAAATACAAGTAGATTCTTTCCAGGTACAAGAAATCACATTCAAATACTGGGTCCTTATTTTAGTGCTCACAAAATCTCTTTCGCTAGTTTCAGAATGACATGACTTTAAACAGAGAAACATGCACTAACAACAGTTACCTGAGTCTGCCAGTATGTAATTTTACGCCTCAATATTGTCTTTGGCACTTGAGTTACTGCGCTCAGCTCGTTGATTGACCACCGATTACGATCTTGAAAGTGATAAATAATGGTTGCCTGAGTTGGTGTAACTGTTAAGTTTAGGGTGCGTCCTTTGAGTTCTACTTCCAACTGCACCTGTGAAAGAAGATGAAAAAATTTAGTTCTTTAGTACCATATTAAAAATGTTCTGCCTTATCAGGTTTAGAGTATCTCTGAGTGGGGCTGATAAGAACTGAAGTGTTTCAGTGCTTGGAAGATCATTATGGTTCCTGATGTCCAAGTAAATTTAAATATTATATATAAATATACTACTCCCAACACTGATCTTACACTGTAGCCATTCAACTTTCAGATAATCCCCCATTTCAGAAACATGACTGAATCTTTTCATCTGGTTGTAATCACATGACTGTATGACATAACTTGAGGTTCCATATTATTAGTATTTCAAAGTAGTCTGTCACAACATACAACACTAGATCAGATATGAGAAACAGTATTAGCATTTTAATCGTTACTTTAACATTACCACAGATACTTTAACATTACCACAGAAGTTGGATAGTTGAGTAAGAAGAGACACCACTAAACAGGTACAAAGCATTGCAGCTGGAGTTGAAGGGATACTGCAAAGAATCTTTAGTAATGTTCTATCTGCAGTGCGTCACAGGGCACACTAAGAGGCGTCCCTTAAGAAACTCATAAAATAATAATGATTTAAGTCAGGATGAGTGACTGCATGGTGGTACTAATAATGCACGCCTTGTGGAGCACAATGAAAGCTTTTCTGCATGTACTTTGCAATATCCCTTTGGCTTTCACTAACATTATTAGCTATCTGTTACTTTTTATTCACTCTGCTGTCTTCCTTTCTTGCTATCCAACTTTGAATTGACTTACATAATTTTGAATTTACAAACATCATTCTCAATTACAAACATAATTCTCAGGCCACCAAACAAGCTCGGAAATTTGATTAACTGACTGATGAATGCTTGGCACAATGACCTACTCTGGAACTGTTTGGTTATTCTAAACCCTGTGGCTTGGAAATTTGACTCAGTGGTCAGGTTAAACTATTTTCTAACAGTAAAGGACGAATCAAAGTTCCATAAATATAAATAATACAAATAGGTATGTAACCAACATAATATGAGGCCTGTATTAGTTTGTGATTTTGAAAAACTTTTTATCTCTGTTACTTATTATAAATTTTGCTATCACCTTTCCTTGTCATTACTTCCTTAATATACAAACTGGAATTCTACTTATGGTTTTTCTAATGCCTACCAAGTCACAAGTTGACCCGGTGGTATCAACAGCAGATGAGTTAAAAGGAGGAAAGAGGCAACGTTCTACACAAATCTGGCCTTCCTTAGCTATTCCAAATTTATAGTCTTAGTGTAATGATTCACAAACTTCCCTGAAGCAGAATGCTATTAAAGGCAATACAATAAGTTGATCAACCAGCTATTTCAATAACAAATCACAATACTCACTTGGCCTAGATGAGGCTTCCAGTTAAGTGTCCTATTGCCTTTTAGATCCTGAAAGGCTTCAGTGTAAGTTTCCAGTTCTTTCGTAACCTCTTCGGGAAGATGCAGCCGTTCTTCCTTGAACGACGGCCAGAACTGGGCAGAGAGAATCATGGACGACACCGGGAATTTCTGCTTGCTGCGATGTCTGTTCTCATCGGAGTGGATGATGCTGTTTATTCTTTTGGAGTCTGCAACATCTTTCACCATTACCTCACATTTGTGAAGGAGGGTTACTGTTTCCCCAAACCTAAAATAAAAATATAAAGATTTGAGACATTTACCTGAATTACCTCATTAGAAGCAGGGTACAAAAATATATACACAGTACTTTGTTACTTAAGTTATCAGTTATTTAAACTGCAATATATCAAACAGTTTTCAGCAAATGCATTCTTCAGCCCTTTAATTATTGATTTTGTGCTACCTAGAGTGCTGTAAACAGAAATAGATTAAGCAACATAATATTTCAAATCAATAATTTCAACTGTTGCTACCATAAAAAGTATCCTTCAGACGTCTGTATCTCTGAAGCTGACCACTCCAAAGTATAAAAACTATATAAATCAACACACCTACAAATTCAATGGTAATATCTTACTTGCAAGGAAAAAATTTAGCCTCAAAATCTTTGAGGACAGTGTTTGCCATAATAAATTAACCATGTGTTGTTATAACTTCATACTTAATGGCAGTGTCCCTAAAATGTCTGTGTATTAAGATAACTTGTTAAGTTTTTTTCTATATACTGTTTACAAAATTAATCGTGTTTAAGAGATGCAAAACCAGTAAAATCTCAATAAGTATGTGTGATCCTCAGGAACTTAAACATTTCTGTTACATTTACTGTTCAGGAGAGAGAGAGAGAGAGAGAGAGAGAGAGAGAGAGAGAGAGAGAGAGAGAGAGAGAGAGAGAGAGAGAGAGAGAGAGAGAGAGAGCAATTTCAGTTTGTCAACCAGAGCAACTGCATAACTTTAAGCATTTAATTAATTTGAATGCACAAAAATCCCTATGAGTTTGAATATACTGTAACTATAGGTCTACCAGATTACTAACTAATAATCTAATAAACAATCAATAATCAGTTGTTTCCTTCTCAATGATTTTTTCCAGAAAAATGAAAAATACAGCTAGTTGAAATATGTGGCAACCTGATTAGAAAGTTCACTTACCTGACTTTCAGGTGCTCCAAGTATCGAATTTCTCTTTCAGTGTCATAACTGAACTGAGAGAGTATCCGGTCTGCAAGGATCGTTCGATACTCCGTAATGAAGACATCTTTGCTTCCATAGATGTTTACCAGCATTGATATTATATCTGCTGTCCTCTGAGACTTAGATTTCACTGTAACAAAAATAAATAAAATACGAATAGTATTGTTATCTGAAAATAAATTTTACATAAATACTGCTAATGACATGAAAAATGATGTATAAAAACTAAAAGGTTTTGTACAATGTAAAAACCATGGCCTTAGTGGAGCTTATTGCTTTGGTACAAATATATAAACAACTAAAAACTGACCAGGAAGTCTTTGTACTTCCAAAAAAGTATATCTTAGCAGGTGAGAAAGTCCCATAAAGCAATAAACAGAATATACTGCACAGAAATAATCAACACAATCACGTGTGGAACAGAAATAAATTTCTGACTCACATCAGGATCGAACCCAGGTCTTTCAATTGAAAGGCAAGGGCGCTGCCCACTAGGCCACACAAGTCTAAAAGAAGTTGGAAACTGAGAGCAACTGCACCCAAGGAATTACCTGGGCAAGCTAAGTGCTTGCATACCAGCGAGTTTTCCCCAACTTCCTGACTCAGCAATGACCCAGTTGACAGCATTTCATCCGAATTATCCCTTTGAGTGAATAAGATAGAAGTAATCAACAAACAATCAAGTGTGGAACAATTTAGGACGAAGGTCAAGCCCTGGGACCTATGAAGTCATTCAGTGCTGAAAGGAAAATTGAAAAAAAAAGGTCTGAAAGGTGTAACAGGAGGAAAACCTCGCAGTTGCAATATGAAACAATTGTTAGTAAGAGGGTGGAAAGTCAGATGGAAGAAAGACTATGAATGGAGGTACAGTAAAAGGAATGAAAGGGGTTGCATCTAGGGGCCGAAAGGATGCTGCAAAGAAACCTTAAGTAACGCCTACATTGCAACAGGCGTGAGGTGCACTGACGGCACTGCCGTTCTACGGGGCTTAAGGCAATGTGTATCCCCATTGGTTGGTGGAGAGTGGACTGTGAGTTGTGCACATGCAATGAGATTTCTCTTCTTGCAATCTTCACTTCGATACGGTTAGGTCCATCTCATACGGAATACAGTAATTAAAATTAAGGTATTTTATACAACGAATAAAACTACTGTAATGGAATTCAACTTACAGCTATGTGCATGAACTGGATCAGGAGTCCAGGTCTCCCAGTTGTCCATGTTGTCATCTTCACTGTGAGAATCATCTAGCACTAAGGGGGCTGCCACAAGCAACTCTTCTGAAAGCTCAGAGGAGCTTTCGTCTGTCAAGCTCGTAACGATGTATCTGACTGTGTCTTCACGTCCTCGGAGATATTGCCTGTGGTAAGAACAAAAGTTACTAACAATGGTTACATCACAAGATTTTTAAAAAATTATTTCCCACTAGTTCATGATTCACTTAAAAAACTACTTGCAAAAATATATTTCATTTCTCACTTCTTTGTGACACCGACATCAGACTGAATGGGATTTTATGATAAAATGTTCTTCATTGCTTATTACTTTTCTTCAAACTACCATACTAAACTGCACAAGTCAGAATTATTACTTGGAAGACTTCTAAACTACCGTACCTAATCTTCTAGAGGATTCAAGAATCTAAACATAAGTAATCTGAATAAATTTGTTTCCTCAGCACCAGCTGTTCCCTGTTTGTGGAATCTTTGTGGTTAATGCCTTCATCTGATCTTTTGGTGTTCTGGCCTATTATCTTCACTTAACCAATTAATTACTGAGCATAAATCAGCTGTCATCCCTAATATCTTCTGGTATTTAAACTAAGCAGTCAAGGTATAAAACTATATCAATGTCTTTAATTCTAAATTTACTGTGTCCCTGAGGTAAAGGAAGATACAATTTAAGGATCAAGACTAGAAAGGTGGAAAGAAATCACATGTTCTGCAATCTTACGCTTCCTAATAGTCATACCATTATCAGGTAACCTCAGGTCTGAAGAACATTCAACATACATATCATCTCTGTTGCCTCCATGTTGCTGGCAGGGAGAATGCAGGTCTAATTCTTTATACTGTACAGTGCATGGGTTTCCTTCAAGCCTAAGATAGAAACGCTTCATGAAAAAAACACAGGACTTAAATTTTAAGAAAAGAGTAACTTCTTATAAAAAAAATACCTACCTAGCTAACAAGCTAATTAAGACAGGTCTGAAAAACCTGATGTAACCCAAAATCTCAAGTGGCCAGTGATGTATACACATCAATGCTTACCCATAAGATGTTGCATAATAATTGTCCTATAAATTACGCTACAATATCTGTCTATCTGTTCAGGCAACAGCAACCAATAATCCTAAATACTGTACTGCAGATATCTTTCTCAAAAACGAAGTACTGTATAACATATCTATTTGGATGTAAAACGAAAGAACATACTAACTTCAGCAAAATGGCAGGTGACGGAAAGGCAAAGAAATCATTAATTTATAAAGACAAGCTTTGCAATATTAAAAAATGTATTAGTAAGACACTTCTACTGGTGATAAAATATTAAAATGGAAGAGGATATAAAAATTCTTTTATCAGTGACAATCTATCTCTTGGAGAAGTAAAATATATAGGTTTGATTCTAGTGTGAAAGCATACATGTATATATGCACAGTATATAGTGTTTGAAAAGCTTTCCTCAAAATATTCATTAATTTACAGAGGATTGAGATTTACAGAAGGATATTACAAAGGTGGTCATTCTTGGATATAAACTGATACTAAAAATCTTGTACTGTATCACCATTAATGTAAGAAACAAGATTACTGGAATCTTTGTCGTCCTGTGAGTAAATAAGAGCAAAATATTTTCTTTTCAACAAAAGTGCTTGTGGCTAACTACATGAAAAGGCATCTTGTTTTCAAACACTAATTAAAGTACAGTAGTTTTTTTAATACTGTACTATATTTGAATTCTTATCCAAACTTCCACAATCCTGTGGTTTCAACCTACATACCGTACTGGCTCAGAAACAAGCTCCAACAGGACACCTTTACGATCGAGCACACGGAGGGCTTTAATCGTCGATATGTATGCATGAAGGACGTCAGTTGTGTTTACGCCGGGATGCAAGAGCCGAGTCTGTAACAAAAGAAAGGCAGGGTATGGGAATTTGAAAAAATAAATAAATAAAATGGAGGATGGCTACTGGTAAAAACTATCTTTGATGCATTGACTGTCCAGTCCACCTGGGAAGGATTACAGCAACTAGACATAAAGTCGAATTAACTAAAAAAAAAAAAAAGAAGTTGGTAGAAGTTAGGCAGAAATATGTAAAGATTGGCTGTTGACAAATTGCCTAAAATATGGAGAGCTTTCACACTGCTCACTGACCAATATCTAGAAGTCATTCCTTACTAGAGTGTAACAATTTCTCTTTGAGAAGTACTGTCATGCAGGAATATAGTTAGGAGAATGCCTCATATATTAGGAATTCAACTTTTAGGAATTCCCTCATGGGAATAAATATACAGTACAGTATGTGGTTAACTTGATACCAAGCCTTACCCTTGGTCTAATTTGTATAATTAAAATTACCAATTACGTAAGAATAAAATATAAACTTTGTTTCTAACATTACTAAATATGAAAACTTACATCACTGTGAGGGAATGACAGCAACCTGCTTACGAGAAATGTTAGGAGACTCTTTGTTGCTAATAGCTCCCCTTACTCATTCCAAGTCTTTATTATTATTATTATTATTATTATTATTATTATTATTACTGCATTAGTATTATTATTTTTATCATTGCTATTATCATATTATTATTATTATTATTATTCAGAAGATACCCTACTCATATGGAACAAGCCCACCAAAGGGGCCACTGACTTCAACATCAAGCTTCCAAAGAATATGGTGCTCATTAGGAAGACGTAAGAAATATGGGGCTCATTAGGAAGAAGTAAGAATAGGTAAAGGGAAATACAGAAAGGCTACTTTACTGTCTTGCACCTTGTGTTCCTGTTTATTCTTAAGAAGATTCATTTGCACATGGCATACAAACAATATTGCAATCATTATAAATAAAATGTTGCATTTAAGTAGATTTTCTATTGATGGAGAGACATGCCTAATTATAATTCTCAAGGAGGGAAAAACCTACTTCTGGCCTCCATGGTTTGAAGAAAGAGATAACCTACTTCTGTTTTTAATAAATTCATTAAGCAATAAGATGTGTCAACTGTTGATAATTAATCATGAAACATGTTTTAAATAAAAACAATCATTTTCAGTGTTAACTGTTGATAATTAATCATGAAATATGTTTTAAATAAAAACAACCATTTTCAACACATGTTAACTACCAATTAATCATGAAACACATTTTCAACCAATATTTCAGAAAATCACATATAATTCTGATTAAATAATGTCAGAAACTGAACGTTTCATATATGATAAATAAGGAGCATGTTAATGTACAATGCGTGGTTTTCAAAAGCAATGAAAACACTAGATTCCTGCAGTAAAATTACGCGGGATTTACCTGTATAGCAGAGCGGAGTGACTCCACTAAACGATCTCTTAGATGTGTTCTGTCGAGACATTCCCTAATGTCGTCCAGTGCAGGCTGTGACTCGGGATATTCTGAGAAAAGTACATAAGAATCTTAAGTAACCTTACAGTTAGATTAACGATTCAAGCCATAACTAGCAATGCAAATGAATCAGCTAAGTAAATGCAAGATGATAATTTGAGAACTTGGAAGATGAAATTCAAAGCACACTATTTATATCGACAAGGTAAAATCTAGTAATGAAATGAATAACCAAATTTTCTAAATAACATATATTCAGAATAATAAACAAAATCTATATTAGTAACATATTAATATAATATGACACAAACAGATCACTGAAGCACATCCCATTCAAAGCTATGACTAAAGTAACCTAAATATCAGTGCAAACACAAAACCAAAGATGACTGAGCCAAAAATAAGGCAAAGCAATTATGACAGTGTAAACCACTGTACTGGGGAAGAAGTAACCTGACTATTACATCGATAATTAAAATCAAATGACAACTGAAGATCAGGCACTGAGACCTACAAAGAGTTTGGCCAAACAGCTGATGATAACAGAGTTGTTACAGTAGTAGAATTGTAGAAAAGCATATACAACTTAGGACAAAGGCCAAGCACTGGGACCTGAGGTCATTCGGCACTGAAAGGAAAATTGAGAGTAAAAGGTTACAAAGGTGTAACAGGAGGAAAACCTCGCAGTTGCACCATGAAACAATTGTTAGAAAGAGGGAGGAAAGTAAGATGGAAGAAAGAATATGAAAGGAGGGACAATGAAAGGACTTGAAAGGGGTTGCAGCTAGCGGCTGAAGGGACGCTGCAAAGACCCTTAAATAATGCCTGCACCACCCCCCTACGGCGGAGTAGAACTGTGAAATTATTAGAGCTCATTCTCAATTATGGGGAGTTTTCTCATCTAAGACCTTGAATCTTTCCTTTACTGAAAAAATGGAAGTAAGCAACACTTACCTATAACAATGTTGAAAAGCTGATCTATTCTAGTCGTGGTGTAGGTATGATACAAGGCTGACATGTAGGTGTGGTTGAGGTTATTTGACACCATGTTCTGGATTTCAGGTTCAGCTGATTGGAGTTGACCCCGGCCACCACAATAAACCATCTCGAGCCAGCCGACGACCACATTCTCCACCCACTAATTTGTATTTGGTGAACATATAAAAAATGAAAGCACATAATGTAGAATTCTTCATCAATTTTCAGGTTACATGAAGCATACCTCTTCTTTTCACTACAGTCAAGATACAAAAATCACTTTCAGTTGAGTAAATAAAATCTTAATCCTTCATATGTTTACTTACACTATATAGCTAATTAACAGGGGAGGCAACAGACTTCCAAGTTTTTTTCCCACTGTTATTTTCATAAAACTGGAGAAAATCAAATACTTGCAACCAGATTTACCTCTATAACTTCAACTTCAACAATTCCTTGTATAATTCTCATAACTGCGTAAAATTTCTATTTAAATGAGTATGACTGACTAATAAAGAGATTACATCTTTGTGTTCCTCCCCCACCCTATTTGCACAGCTTGGTACACTAATAAAATCAACAATACTTCCAGACCAATCCATTGGTTTGATAATTCCATTAAAGATGACAACCTTTCATAATTTTTAAGATGCAAATTAAAAAATATATTACCTGACTACTTCAAAGACCACTGACTTTATCTTATGTATAAAAAAGAAGTTAAATCAAGCTTTAATGAGGTTTTATGTACATTATTATTATTATTATTATATTATTAAATTCGTTTAACCAGACCACTGAGCTGACTTTCAGCTCTCATAGGGCTGGCCCAAGGTTTTATGTACAAAATATAGATATGGATAATACTTTGGCTCCTGTTTTTTTGGGGCATTTAAATACAATTTTTGGGGAACTAAAATCTATCAGGACCATTGCCAATACAAGTTTTTGTGGTTATTAAAATAACAGTAACTTTCATCGTATGAACAGCTTCCAATATTGAAAATATGAACGAGATTAGAAATAAGAAATCATATTACTGGCCTACTATACCTCAAACTGAGAAGGAATGAGAATCTTGAATTAATACAAAGACCTTGTACTTCCTAGCTCTTAATTTCAAAGAATCCATTTATCAAACTGTATTAAAAAATTCAGACCTCTTACCTTTTCCAGCTGATTGATACGAGACTGGTCGTAGGAATCCCTACATGTGGCTGTCACATGTTGATTGATGACAGCCAGAAGTAAAGACGATATGATATCACCTGCAAGGCGTTCCAGTAGGTCTAACTCCAACAGCTGTCTAAATGAAAAGAGCTACAATCAGAAAACTTGAGGGATTTCTCCATTCTATAAAAAAGAATGAGGAATCAGCATTTGACAAGGTGTTAATTAAAAATTGATTATACTGACAAAGGCATTTATGAAATAAGATGAAATTGTAAAGATTCCCAAACTTTAATTCTCATCAACTTTAATTAAAATGGGTGCATCAATATTGCTCTCCTCTCCCTTACTATCAGCCGAGGATTAACCAAGGTATCTTAGCCATTCACTGAAATATCTAAGGCAGTGCTCCACCATCTGCAAGCATTTTACAATATATGCTGAGGTGTGAATTGCTCTCCTTGAAAATGAACTGGTGTGTATCCAAAATGAAACCTTGGTAAAACCAGCTCTGTCGCCCTGAATGTTCCTAAGGTGTCTGCATCTTCCAGAAGGGACAACAAGATTCACATGCTGCCAAGGAACACCTGACTTTGTAACAAAGGCTCACAGGGAAAGTAATCAGGAATGTTCCACAGGGCCAACTGCCATTCAATCCAAGGCTTCTTTCAAGAGTAATGAGGTAAACTTTCTGATCTGCCTAGTGGGGGTCATCCAACAGACAGCCAGAGTCCAAGGTCAACAACAAGTGGCTGTTTATCTCCATAGGCCAGCCCAAAGAGCAGACCATAAGAAACATGGTCTACAAGCTGAGGTAGGTAATCCTGAGAACCTAAAGTCATGTGACAGATGGTAAAGAAGAGTAGGTAAGTAGCAGTCCATGAAATCAAGAGTCCTTTCAACTTCTGTTGCTTTTAATCTTAACATGGATGTTTCTCATATTTACAATGCAGGTACCTCAAGGTCCCAATCCACATTAGATACGTGTTAAATAAGAGATTTAACTCACATACATATGGTACAAGTTGGGACCTGCAGTTTCAGCAAGTCAAGCATTACCTTTAGGGATAGGCACAAGGAACTCATCATCTTCCACTTAGTAGCCCATCTTCCATCCATTCATAATTGCATCCTAGAGACATTACCATCTGAGGTTAATGGTTTCTATCCCTCACATGACTGATGAGTGTGCATTTCCCAGACTTGAAGATAACTTTAGTACTAAGTACAAGTGACTTGCCTCACACCCTACTGATTCATCCTTGCCTACAACAACTATCCTGTCACCTAATTGTAACTGGAATCACAATACAACAAACTAAATTCTTTTTGACAAAACTAGTTTTTATGCAAATCCATCAATTGCAAAATGAGTTCCTTCCTCCCAGCCCCTTTGATTATGAGGCCTCATTACCAGACAAAAAAAAAAGAAGGGTGTTGATGGCTCCCTAAAGTTTCAAGTGGAACATATGCCTTGACACTACAGTACTCTTCTTATTCTGTCTCTTAGATAAAAGATCACGAATATGGACATATATATGGCAGATAGGTTATAAAAGCATCATACAAGACAAATGCGTTACAATACTAAAATCTGTTACCTGTTAACTTGACAAAAGGTGTTTGTTATTGCCTGGCAATGGCAGGCGTCTGTGGCCGCATCACAGCCTCCACACTGAATGACCTCGTCCGTGCTTTCATCTGCTTCTTCGGCTGTGAAAAAAATGAGCAGGTTGTCATTATCATTATTGAAAGGTACAGTAGTTCCATGAGATCAAGTAATGTTTCTAGACTCTCATTAGGTTTAACACCTTACAGCATCAAGAGTTAAAATTTGACGCAAGGTACAGCTGGAAAATTTTCAGGCTTCCTCACCTTGATTTCCAACTTCAGCATGGTAGAATACCTTGAAGGCAGCAGAATAAAATTTGTGAAGTAAATAGGTAAACGAAGGATGCATCTGAGAGTGCAATGTTGCCCGCAAGTGCAGTTTGAAGTGCTCCATCAGCCCTCCGTGAACACACTCTTCATATTTTGCTCCTGACTTTTCACAGAGCATTTCACATCTGAAAAGCAGTTACAATATCAAGACACTGGGCCCAGTCATTATGGTTTCCATTTTTGAATGACTAGGTGGCTAGAAATGTTTCCCAAAAGGTAAGCTATGTTAGAGAAGTGCTTTCTGAGAGTTTTCTTGTAAACATCATTATCTTTTGTATCCATCAGTTCTTTTCTTACTTTATCTTTTGATAATATGAAGATACACACCAGTAATTTCTTTTTCTGTAAATGAATAAGTCAGTTAAAATACAATTACGACAAGCAAAATTTTCGGTCAAGTCATCACAATGAGTGACACTACCTGTGTATGAGGGGTAGAAATGAGACGGCGCCATCATAGAGTTCACTGACTGCCGACGCCACTCGCGACATGACTTCAACGCTGCCTTCAGACGTTTCCTCATCGCCATCTTGTTTTTGATTGTTGTAAGTTTTGAAATGTTGCCAAAACTCAGGGACAATTTTCTGCCTGCAAGTAAAACAACTAGTTGTAAACATTGTTACAAAGCAAGCACTAAAATACACTTACAGTATTGTACTGTACTATCAAAAATATTAGTAGGGGAATGTAAATAACTGTAACACAATATTAATCTTTTTATATAATGACAAGATATCTCACAATGAACGTTTTCTTTGTGATGAAACAACTAAATTAACACTGACTTAAATGCATCACCTTATGCATTATTTAGTGCAAAAACAGATAATGAACTAGCAAAATAGCCCTCATTCACTCATAAAATAGATCACAATACAATAATAATATATGTATTCTTTAAGCTTTCACACAGAAAGGAGAGTGAAAACTTTGGAACTACTGTATTATCAAAATAAACTCAAAAAACACAAAAAAACTACACTGATTAACTAAAAATTTTTAAACAACCACTTCCTCTTATACTTTAAAACCAAGCTTACCTTAACTCATGCCAAATGGCATCCAATGCAAGATCAATAATGAGCTGACCTGCTCCATGCTGCTGCACTAACTGAAGAACAAGGTTAAAGTCTTCATAATCTGCATTCACCTAGAACAGAAAGTAAAGTTGTATTAAACTTTGTTTAATCTAACCTGGATTTTTATTTCTTTTGTTACCTTCTTTGAAAAAAGCGTTTAGTAAGATCAATATATGGCACTGATCTCTTCGCTTATACTTTCAAAGGAAGCAGCAAGCCCTGTAAGACCTAAATATATTAGCTCAAAGGTCTTATTAAACTATTTAATAATAATCACTCTAAAGAAGAAATGCAGCCGACAGATTTGATAGGGAAACATATACCTATTCAATCTTACTTAAGGTAATATGCCCTAGGTTAACCTAACGTTACCATATTCAGCAGGTTGCTTTGCTAAGATTATCTTTACACTATATAGCCTATTTACCCATAAATTCAACTAGTCCTGTCATCAGATAAAAAAGCCTGTAGCAAAAAAGTCCCACAGTAACCTCAGTGAAAAGGTGATGAATGACTGAGGTTTAGTAGTAAGTGAGTGAGACAAGGTTGAAGTGGATGCTGACTGCTAGGGTGAATGACTAACACCACTGTTAATCTATGGTGCATCACTATACAGTGACCAGAAAAATAAAAAGCCACATTAATGTATATGAGCGACTGTATTTTCCCAAAATACAAAAATGGTTTAAAAGGGAGCTTTCAATTGTTTGCACAATGGTCCTCTTCAGCCAAGCTCCCTTTTTAAACATTTTCGTATTTTGGAAAAATGCAGTTGCTCATAATAGCTGACATTAATGTGGCATTTTATTTGCTGCTGTTAATGTGGCTTAGCATTGAATGACTTGAGCCAAAGTAGACGTGTATACTGACTGACCGAGACTATTATTAATGAAGTTTGCCTGTGCGTGAAGTTTGCACTTGAAGAAACCCATTCTTTATATCTCTGATGTTATAAATTGGCAGTGGTTTAGCCAATTAAAACCTTAGAAATTCTCGAAGAAAAGTCATCTCTCCGCCAGCCAGGTAGGACCCAGTATCTTAGGTTAGGTTAGGATGTAACCATCACTTACTACACACTTATGAACTATGGTTAAGTTAACATAAATATATATGTCACAAGGCCACAAAGGGTTAACTTGGGCTATTCTCTACTATGGTAGCCTAGCCTAGGGTAAGTACCCAACGGGTGACAGACGCGCAAAACACGAAATGCAGTACATCTCTGGAATAGGCAATAGCGGTAATTCTATACGTTAGCTCCGCGCCTGTTTTTACCTTTTCAACTGGTTTTTTCTACACTTTTAGGGGTTCTGATACTGACGGTGCACCTGTTTGTTGTCGGCCAAATGGAATGTCCCTTCGCCGTGTTTAGTACTGGCCCGGGGTGGTTGGGTACCCATACGTTAACAAGTTATTGCACTTGCCGGACGGGATATGAACCGTTCGAAACAGACGTAGCAGTGATCTGTCTCGTGAAGATCGCGTATGGAAACCCCTTGTTGGATGGACTTCGGGGGTTAATTACAGGTTAATTACACTCGAGCGCCAAAAATTAAAGGTAAATTCATAATTAGCAACCGAAAAACTGCAGAAAAAGTTAAGTCAGAAGGCAGTCGCAGCCGCGGAGCCAATACTTAGAATTACCAAACATACACGTCGCAACGCCACAAAGGGGTATATCTGCTAGCCTAGCCTAGGGTAAGTACCCGACAGGCGACCGAGGCAAAACACGAAATGCAGCACATCACCAGAACGGGCCACAGCTTTGCCTATGCCCATAATATACCCAAAATATCTTTCCAAATTAAAATCACGACGTTACATTCACTTGAACAGAGCTTAATCTGACCAAGGATAAAGCGAGTAGTCCAGCCAAGGATAATGGACTCGGGCTTACAGCCGTCACGTTAATTCACTTCAAACTCCCTTTCTCTCGACGCACACGTCAGCTTCACTCACTTCTGAGAAGTTGCCGTCGATGCAGAACGTCTTCTTCATGATCTCCCAGTGGCGCTTCATGTCCTGTTTTGACATTTTGAAACGCGGAGTTGGGCAGGACAACATTCGCCTGCGAGCACCTGCGTTACCCATCAGGAGTGGCGGGGCGCGACTTCTTGTCATGTCGCCTCATTTGTCCGGTCTTGCGCCGCGGCTTTTTAGATATTTCGCTCATATAGGGATACTTTTTATTATTTTTATGCTATTTAGTGAATATTAAAGGCTTTATAAATGAAGTAAACAAATATAATGGATCATAATTATTTAATAATAGTTTCAAAGTTTGCGATACAATACAAGCGTCGTATATCTTTACTACGTCTTATACATAAAATAAACAAATAGTAGTAGGGAAACGGATATGTAACGACTCTCCTTCCACAGTATGTGTTGGGGAGGGTTTATGTTTAAAATACTCCCACGGTTCTTTCAAATTGTTTCCTTTTGAAAGCCTCTAACTTTCCAAGTTGTTTAGAAAAGGATGTTACCCGCAGTTTGATCCTTGTTTTTATGGCAAAAGTGTATTTACTTGATTATAATCTGAATAAAGAAATATTTTTTTTTTTACATTTCCACCTTCATATTATCCCATATCGTCAAGTTCTAATGTAATCTATCTATAATGAACAAATTATTTGTTCATTATACGGTTATTTTGGCCTGTTTTTGCCGTCATACCAGATGTCCTGTTATATATAATCAATCTAGCATGAGCAATTAATGATGGACTTATCTGTGCTGTCATACATAGTATCCTGTTTAGTTTTCTCAGTATTTTCTACTGAAATCTAAAGTAGTTTCAAAATCATACACTGACTGCCTTCTTTCACATGCTTTTACTTAACCTTGAAGAGATGTAATTCTTGTTTTCCTATACTTCATTGCTTTTGCTTTTAAATTGTTCCAAGTTATTCCAGTAATGCCTACTACTAATTCAATGTAAGTAATGTTTCACGAGCATCAGTCCATTTTGTCTTTTATGCTGGAAAATGCACATCTTTTCTCGAACATTTCTTGCTTTGTCAGCTTTAGGCTATTTCCTTGGCAAAAATGAATGTGGGCAGACCTAATCATTTCTCATGTTTTATCAATCATGATCCCTTCAAACTTTACAGTTACAGTGTCTTTGTGTTTAACCAGTGTTTTATTGTTTGGAAACCATCGTTTAAATATTTTCTGGAACTTTTTTCTGGTTTTTTATAATTGTTCCCAAGACATTTTCTCTTTACCAACTTTGTTTTTTCCATTTTTCTGTAGTATTCCATACCTGATCTGTAACTTTCTCTGAACATTATATTTTTAAAATTTATATTGAACCAACATCCAGAAGCAAGTATGCTAATGACTTTTGTCTTTTTATGAGCATATACTTTTCAATATTGATTTTACATGTACACATTGTTATCACATTGTTTTCATTATTACAGGATGTTGCTTCTTTCTCGCGATACTGAACTTCATTCTGACCCACAGAAACAATCACGGAAATGTATTTCATATAGCAATGGCTATGATTATATAAGAATAAACATGATTTGGGTATTGCTCCTGTCAATTTCGATAGCCTCTTTGTTCTGAAACTCGTGTCTGCCTTGTGTGCATTATTGCAGACCTGTTAATTCCAGGGTTCAAGAAGACCATTTTACTCAAGCTTAATGCCATTTCAAAGGCCCATGGAATAGCTCTATTTAGATTTCCTCCACAGTTCATAGGCTATGGTATGAGTATGGATGTCATGAAACATGGGTGGTTAGTGGACTCATCTGATCATAGTTGGATTAAAGTTAATGTGGAGATGAATCAAGTTATTCCAGATGTTAGCTTCTCAGGGAAGTTAAATTGCACTTAAAATCCAAGGTCGGTTGGGATGGTATTCACTGTGACCTTACTGAGATCAGATGGAGTGATATTTACAGAAGTCCAAATATTATCAAGTGTTTAAATGATCATCTTAGCACTGTGATTAAGACAATTACTTCTAAAATTCTCAAGTTTCGTCCTGAAGTCATGGTTTAATGTTGCATGTAAGCTTGCCTACCATGATAAACAAGAAACTTTTAATTTATGGAGGCACAATCTATCAAAATTTTTGTGGCATAATTCCAATGAGATTAGATGTCAAGCCCAGATTGTCTATGAGAGAGCTTATAATGAAGGTGCAGAAGTTTTGCTCTCCAGCAGTGATGACCCTAAGTGGAGGTCTACCTTAAATCATCACTCATTGGAACTGATTCTAGCATACCTCCCCTTGCAGGAGCTGATGGGACTGTTGTGTACTGCCCTAAACAGAAGGCAGAACTTTTGACTCCAGTCGTTGCTAACGGCACTACAATCTTGGTTTTGTAAATGTCTTGGTACAGTACTTGTGAGCACTCACTGACAAGTTTAGATTATTAGGGATTTGTGGATCTTTATCTTGAAAAGATAAAACGTGTTTCTGCAAAGATAAAATTTTCTCTTATATGATTACCAAACACACAAATGCAATTCTAAAAAAATAAGGACAACAGAATGTTCATTAAAGATGAAGTTGTACCGTACATGTTGAGAGAACACTGCTTTAAACCAGAGTCAAATGAGGGATAAAACAATTATGGTTTTAAAACGTTTATAATACTTGCTTATTTTCTTTTGTTTGTACACTTACAAGCTAAAAATAGTTTTCAATTCATAAGCCCTGAATATTTTTCATTTGCAAGCTAAAAGAAAACAAACTGAAATAAAAAAGACTGCATACAACCTATAAAAAACAACCCAGTCAACCTATAAGTCCAGTAAACAAACCCATAACACTGCCAGTAAAATAAACCATTTGATAGTTCAACATTTTTTTCTGCATTTAATTGACTTATACTGTGTTGAACTGTACCTGACGGGCGACATCAGTATGTTCTATGGGCTGAAGGAGGAAGTGGAGGAAACTGCAGGTACAAGAACCAGCACTGCCATGCGGCTGAATGCTTGAAATATGGCAGCCAAAATCAATCTTAATTTTTTTATGCTTTTAAGTGATTTATACTGTAGTACATTTCATTACTGTAAAGTATTATTTTATATACAGTACTTTAACATTTTAAATTTATATTCATGTGATTTTACACTTTTTATTGATTTTTGTATTTGTTTGTGGCTGAATGATATTATGTACTGTATATTTAAGCTTCCAAGGGGTTTTATTCTGTACAACACTGTATATTACTTCATATAATATTTCAACATCTGTTTCATGTAATTTTGCATTTTTTAACTAAATTTTGTATTTTTATACTTTTTTAATATTCTTTCCTTACCGACATAAATCGAACAAAATGATGTAAGTAAATTTTCATTCTTCCTTATTAGTTTTCATAAAAACTGCTGTAAAAATTGGCAAGAGACAAAACTTAGGATGAGTTATTACTGTGTTTATCTGCAGATTTCATACTGACCAAGTAGCTACTGTTTTGTACTGTATTTTGGTATACCACAATAAAAATCTAATAAACATTTTATCTAAATCTTCATGAGTGCATTCAGGGCTTATTAAATATATATTAGAGCAATGATGTTATTTGGTATGGCAAATGAAAATTTACAAAAATCCTTACAAAGTCTAAAACACATTACGTACAAATATGATCTTTATTTTTTGGCTCGAACATATCCAGTGAGTTACGAAACCCGATAGATTGAAGTCTGTTAGGGTGAAATGACAGTGATGCCAATCTTTAACATAACAGCTGTGTTAAACTTTGGTTAAGATTCTTAAAAGTGGCTACAACAATGGGCACATTTTGTTTTAGCTTGCAAATGAACTTAAAAATATCTCTCACCTAATATCCTCAGCACGTGGACATTAATATTCCATCACACAAATGTTGCATCAGTCAAAGTCAAGATACTGCAGAATATGTTGCATCAGTCAAAGTCAAGATACTGCAGAATATGTTGCCTCAGTTAAAGTCAAGATGCTACAGAATATGTTGCATCAGTCAAAGTCAAGATATTACAGAATATGTTGCATCAGTCAAAGTCAAGATACTGCAGAATATGTTGCCTCAGTTAAAGTCAAGATGCTGCAGAATATGTTGCATCAGTCAAAGTCAAGATATTAGAGAATATGTTGCATCAGTCAAAGTCAAGATACTGCAGAATATTCTAAGTCTTTTACGTACAAAATGAAAGACGACCAAGCCTCTGCCTTCATGTACCCTAAAATCCTAACCATCAGGATTCTGACAAGGGGTTCATGAAAGTTATATTTGTCGGGAAACTGTCCATTATGACGATTCCTTTCTCTCTATGTTCGTCTAACTCTTCAATGTATCCAAACCAATATATAACTAATCCTGGACCAAACCTGTAATAGAAAAATGTTATACTTTAAAGGTGAAAAACTACAAATTCACATGAAACTTGAAATATTAATATTTCTCATGTCCTAACAGCATAATCTTCTTATTTTACTTATACTATAACATAAAGAGATATCTTTTTTCTGTATTTCCCTTTACCTCCTCTACTTCTTCCTAATGGACACCCTATTCTTTGGAAGCTAGAATTTTAAGTCAATGTCCTCCATGGGCTTGTTCCATATGAAAAGGGTTCATCTTCTGAATAATAATAATGATAATAATAGTGCTACAGCCATTCAACCTCTTCTTTAGGCTTACTGAAACAGCAAAATCTGATAGCACTGATGTAGCCAATGAACCTGCTATTCTTTGTCCACGAAGGAAAAGTCAAGGGCTTAGTCATGCAACATGAATGAGACTCATATGAAGAAGTTGCAAGTGAGAGAAACTCTGGCTGATCCCCAATCCAAAGACAGAATACACTCTAAACACTGGTGGTGGAAGAAAAAAATCGCAGCTTAACCAATGAACATGAGACCTCATGTTTGTCAGAGAAAAATTTGGCACCCATCCACCAACAGCATGGCCGACCTAAACAGATACTCAATGGATAACATAAAAGATAGGCCTTCTTTCATATCTGCAAGGGAAAATAATGCTCTTCATTATAGATCAGTTCACTGACTCTGAGGTTGAAGAGACAGCAAGATAGTATACTGAAGTATATTTTACCCAACAATGCCTGCAAACTCCTGGTAGCTGACCCAGGACAGGCTTTTTGTGCTACCTGAAAGCAGAATCAAATACTGAGGCCTCAGTATTTGAGGTCCAGGTTGGGTTGACAGTGAGATTACTGTAGAGATTTCCTATTCAATCATGTTTACCAGTTCATGGCACCTGACCAAAGATGGACCATTTGTCCAATCTAAAAGCAAAGCTAACTACTGCTCTCCTTTCTGAACCAGTTCATTAAGGTTGAGGATGGACCAACTGCAAGATTACTATCTGCAAACTTCTAGCAGCTGACATGCTAATCTGCTGGTTGCAGGAACACATCCATATCCATGAAGCTCTTGATCATTATTTCTGTTGATAAATTTGGCTAAAACTTTGTTACTGTCAGGTGCTGGCATTTTTGGCTGGTAAAACACACCCTATTACCTGTTACAGTGAATACTACAAAAATACCAAAGAAAAAGAGCCATCTTGAAGGTCCTCGACTTCAAATGTAGTGAAGATCAAGTTGACAAAACAGAAACCCTACAGCCTCCCATTATTAGTATATTATACACACTTCTATCCAACATATCCTCCCCATTCTCATTGTCAGATCAAACCAGATTCAGGGCTGAATGAGTGCTGTATGATAAAATCCATCACAAGTCAATAGCTTTGTTATTACATCTTCACTGTACTTCAAAATGTTGTCCCCGAAATAAAAACCCTGCCTTCCCAATATGTACCCAATTTTATCTAACATTGCATCTCAACAGATTTTTGATGTATCTTTTTTTCTTTGTTATTCCATTCACATACATAACCACCACTGATGGGTATCTTCCCTCTACTAAAAAGATTTTGCAGAACTCCTGCTATCTTCCTTTATTTAATTAATGATCCACTTCTTTTGACGTTATCCAAAACAATTATGCCAAATAAATTGTATGAGTCAACTATTAGAACTTTTCAATCATCAGTAATTGTAGTTATTAGTTTATTTTCCTGCCTTCCAGTCACTGTCTATTATTACTATCAATTTAAAATTTCCAAGTTTCTTATGATTTATCTTCGCTGTCCCCAATCAACTCTCATTTGCAATAACAGCCATTTTAAATTCCATTCAGAGTCCCATCTTCTATTCCATAAACAAAACCAAACACTCACAAGTGTATAGTACAAAATGAAATTCATACCTATTCCAGTAACTCCAAAGTTGATCTTTCAAGTATGTCCGGTGGCTTTCTTCATCACCAAATGATGCTTTACTTTCAATCCAGTTGATGACATAACCATCAACGGCTGGAAAATCAAATGAGGTGCCTAAATTAAGTCTGACCTCCCATTGTAAGATAATAAGACTTTTAATACTGGACCAAACCACTTGCAGCTTCATATTTTGATACTCTGTTATCATTACATTCTTAATTATTGCAGTTTCATAATCTAGCTTTTGAAAATAAGTAAATGATTCAAATAATTATCAATACATATTTTGATTCTGCATTATTAAGCTTAACTTTATAACCTTCCCCTTCAATTAAAATATCACTAAAACCATAAAGTCATGAGTAAAAAAACAAAAATCACACAGTATTCTGATTTGATACAAACTACAATCCATTAATCATTACTGTTACATTTGGCCTGAATTCGTTTACTGTCTATGAAATGACAAATCGATCTACTGCATCGTTAACTTATACAACTAAGTGCTTACCAATTGGTATGTTGAGTTTAACATCTGGAGTTTTATCATAACCTTTAAGGCGAAGCTCATCTTCATTCTGGAAGCTGATGTTTAGCTTTTTGAGCTCGTGAATCAGTAAAAACTCATATTCGTGTCCAACCGAGCTGCAAATGAAAAAAAAAAATTAAATTGGTCACATCTGTGACATGATGAGAACAGGATCATCAACATAAAATATAAAAGATTTTTGCCTTCCACAGTTTCCAAGGGAATGAAACTTTATTCTAAGCTTGCATTGATCATACAACTCATGAATAATGTCACATATTTACACTACTAGTATTTACGTTGCATCCTATGTCAACTCAGTAATTTTCTTTTCAAATGGTACAAAGAAATATATCTAATTAATCTTGAAGGCAAAATGTTCCATTTACCTTTTAAGCAATACAATTATAATCTGTTTGCATAGTTCAGTACATACTAGAGTTTAGACACTTCTCTTGAGATTGTTCTTTGAAATAACTGATCAATACAAAAATTCCATCTGCATCTCATATACTTACTGTTTGATACTATCAGCAAATGGACCATATGCATCATCTTGCAACAAACACTGAAAAATAAGCAATTAATTTTAAAAACTGTCACAGATAAAAGTAAATATATAAAATTTTTCTATGAAGCATACATACTGTGATTTGTTTTCCAGACATTCCTTAGATTTGATAGTCTTTTGTCACAGACGGAAAAGTCATGGCAACTTATAATACATATGCCACCTCAACCCCCGGATATCTATCAATCCCATTCCTTATTTTTTGTAGAAATTGTATGAATAAAAATAACAAATTAAAAAGAAATTTGTATTTTTCCTGATATACAAACCCACAACATCATATGGTTAGGATATCCTTAGCACACATGCGCAATGACGGCTATAAATAGCCTTGTTTTGAAGAATACCACTGGCTAATTAAGGGCCACGTAGGCCTCTCAGACTCCAATTGTTCCTCAGCTGTCATAGCGTCAAGACGTGCTATTATACGCTCTGCGTATTTTCAACTCGCTTTGTATTTTGGAAGGTTTTGAGAGGCTTTAACTTTTTCCACTGGTCTTCCTCTTTCCTATTTTGGTCTTACTTGAATTTTTATTTAAACAGACGACCAAATTGTTCAATCCCGTAGTGTTTGCATGTGCCTCTATAGAACCAGGAATTACAGTATTCACATAAAACATGTTTATCTCTTCAGACTGACTGTCATTCTCTGCACAAAGAGGCTGGATCATGTGGGCTATTCAACAACTATTTCTGGGACAAATGAGCAAGATGAATTCGAAGAGGAGAAAAAAATGACTTTAATGTGGCTCTCTTTTTGGTCTGAAGAATGCCACAATTCACTGATGGGTCTCTGTTTTAATTACTTGTTATGAGATTCATTATTCCACAGTCTGCCGTTTATTAAAAATTATGGGTTTTGGAGATATTTATCAATCACTGACAGGAATGGCTACTGTTGATCTGCTCGTAGTAGCTGCAGCCTTTGCTGCTTAACCAGTACCTTCGTTTCCCTTTGTTTATTAAAGGACAGGGATCAATCATATTTAAAATTTACACCAACTTCATATAACATGAAGAATGAAAACTTTTAGTCTTTTAGTCCAATAAGTATTTTTAAAGTCAATGAACATTAAAACTTAATGTGGAGGCATGCTGTCAATAATCTTAGGAGATGAGTTTATTGCAAACATTTATTCTGTGAAAATGGAAGAATTATTATGTACATTCTATGAACTGGTGTTCATTTTCTTTGAAGTAACAGTCAACAAGAGCAAGAACTACTTACCAAGTAAACTTCAAAACTGAGATCTCTATCCTCGATCAGTGTGGTGTCACGCAGCAATCGATTTATTTGGGACTTCCCAACTGCAAGAATGAACATGCGTCATTACAGGGCAATATTGTTATAAATTAGTTTGAGACAAGACTCATATTTCTAAACTCTTTCTTTTGGGCTCACCCATAAGGATTCATTCTTTAAAGACATTAGCATAGAAGAAAATAGGGGTAAAGTTGGATAGCTGGGGGAGGTGAGACTAAGCAGAAGGGAGAGAGTAAACTGCAGAATGCCATACAGCTAGGGCTGAAGACACTTCTTCATCCCCACCACTATCCTCAACTAGGGGTTACTTGCCTCGTCACATATTCTCCAACTATATCCATTGAAAGTATCTTCCTCTGCTAAACCCTTCTCCAAATCCTACATCCCTTTATCATGTCATCTAATCCTCTGCCCCCTTCTTGACCTTCTATCTCTAACAAGTTCTACCCAAGACTTCTTCACTTGTTCCTCCTCACTCATCTGTACCACTTGCCCATAACATCCTAATCTCGTCTCTCTTATTATGTCAGTAGTCTTTACCACCCTCGCACTTTTAATTTTGTCATTTTACAGTCTCATAAACAGTGAGATCCCCAAAGCTCACATCAGCATCCTCATTTCTGGTTGCTCCTTCATTTGTTCCTTGTTCCTTCTTAAATGTCCATTTTGAACCATATATCATCACTGGTTTGATTACGGCACAAGGTACAACAGATCTTTATGTTCAGTTTATTTGGCATTTTTTTGTCACACACAAACCCTGGCACCTTCCTCCTTTCCCCCAAAGCTGCCTTTATCCTATTTCCAACCTCAGCTTCGTACCCTCCCTCTTGCCTTAAAGTTGATCGTAAGTATTCTAAATTCTTGACCTGTTTCAACCTAAGCCTCTTCTTGGACTCTATAACCTCACTTTTACCCACACTTACCTTCAAACCACCCCATTCCAGAGGTTCCTACCACTCTCCTACCTTTCCTTAACAATTCTTCTTCTGTCTCTGCCATAATCACCATACTACCTGCATATTACAACTGCCATAAATTTTCATTCTGAAGCCCTTCAATCAATACATCCATAACCATTACAAGCAGAGATCAGCCAAGTGCCAATCCTTGAAGTAAATTAACTCCAACTTCAAACACTTTTGTATTTTGGCAGGCTGTTATTACTGCCGTCCTTGTTTTCACATACTGTATATCATTTCAACCAACCTAACCAACTTTTCTCGCACTTTGCTCTTCCTTGAACACCTAAACACTACATCATGGTATTCTATAAAATGCCTTCTCTAGGGCTATAAATGCACACAGAACTTACAATTACCTTCTAGCCTCTTTTCCTGTAACTTTCTTATTATCAAAACAGCATCAACTGTACCTCTCCCTCTAATAAATACATACTACTCTTCACCAATCTTCACAATTGTTCCTCATCTCTCATTAAGTGTTCTTAATACAAATATTCCAAATGTTCTTTTACTTTGATTCCTCTATAATTACCACACTCCGGAGTACCTCCCTTCTGTTTATTCACAGTTATCATCAGACTTTCTTCCCAGTCATTTGGCATTACTCTATTCCCTCTTCCCAGATTGTCCTTAACAGTTCTAGTATCCATCCTTCCCCCTCCATACTTAGTATCTTCAGCATTGCAATTTACTGCACACTCTTATGAACCAGGTGCTTTGCCATCCTTCATTTTACTTATTGCCTTCTTTAGGACTATACATTGTATCTCTCATCTTCAGTGTGACATATTGTATGTGGTACTACTTAAGGGAAATAAACATGGTTCTTTTATAGATAGCAGACTAAAAACAAGTGAAATGTTCTGCACATCAATATTTTAGTTCTGATCAACAAAGCAAACTAAAATTCTACTTATACTAGAACAACTAAAGGAGGTAAAAAATATTCTGAAAGTATAGACAATAAATTTGCCATGAAATGTTTACAAACCTATTGCACACATGCTTCATTCCCAATCAAATGGTAATCCGAGTCCAGTTTTTGACAATTACATCAGTCACCACCCAAAATACTTATTGCTATTAATCCAAACATACGTGTGGTGGACATGACTGGTTGTGTACCAAAATATGAAAGACACAAGACCATGGTTATTCAAGGTTAACATCCATACATCCACTTTCTCTTTGTTGCAACACTTCAGTGAATTGTATTCTTCCTACATTTCATTAAATCATCATCATAAATGTTTTTACAATAGAATACAAAGAATAGAATGTAGAATTTAGGCCAAAGGCCAAGTGCTGGGACCTATGAGGTCATTCCGTGCTGAAAAGGAAATTGACAGTTTTGAGAAATGTAATAGAAGGAGAACCTCGCAGTTGCACAATGAAACAGTTGTTAGAAAGAGTGGAAAGTCAGATGAAGAAAGAGACTATGAGAGGAGGTACAGTGAAAGGAATAAAAGAGGTTGTAGCTAGGGGCCGAAAGGATGCTACAAAGACCCCTAAGTAATGCCTACAGTGCAACACGAGAAGTGTGCTGAGGGCTCTGCCCCCCTACGGGGATAAATGTTTTTAAGCTGGCGTTTCCCTTCATAGGGTAAGATGGATAAAACGTCTCTCCACTCTCCTCTGTCCTTGTGCTCTTTCTGCCCGAACTGCAATCAGGTCCAGGTCTTCGTCTATCCCCTTCCTCCATGATTTCCTGGGCCTCCCTATAGCTGTGATTTATAGCCTCCTAACTTTATACGTTCAAGATTACGATAATTTTGAATCCTTATTAATAATTTAGACTGCTTTACAGATACAATGCTATACCTTGCTCATTCCTGTTAATCTTTCACCTCATTAACATTATTAACTGTACATTAAATTATCTTTACATTATATTGTTAGCTTTTTAAATCTACCTTAAACCAGCCTCCACAATTTAAGCTAAATAATGCATTATGGCATTACTCATCAGCTTTTCTATATTTTTAAAAGTTCCTAACGATAAGGAGTTCTGTGATCATCTGGAGAGATGTACCAACACTTGCAAAGGCAAACTGCTGTGATCTTGTACCAGAAAATGTGTATAGACATATTAGCTGGGCCTTCATCTTCAGGAAACAATCACTAATACAGAGCAACAGTAATGTTAAAATAAAACACAATTCTTTCTGGGCGATTGCTAACGCACCATATTGACAAAATGTTTTTTTCTTATGATTGCGCCTTAATTCCTTCAGAAAAATGTTACTACTAGATGCCTTACCTGTCATTTGAGGGCAATTAGTATTCAAATACTGTTCTAAAATTAACTTTGAAAGCATAGAGGCCGAGTAGTCCATCTCCTTCGCCATCCTCACTAATATTTCTGGCGGCTCACCTGACTCAATCTTTGAAAGATATCTGAAAAAGTAATAAGAAATGAGTTCTGATGAAAACAACATTCTTTATTTAAGGGGGAAATGCGAAGTAAACTATACTATACACTTTCTTACTGTACTATCAAAAAATAAATAAACACGAAAGTTTAGATTTGCACAAAGAGCTACAAAATTTGATTCAGTGAAAAAGGAATAGATATTCACTCCAATTTGTTTATCCTTTACACTGTTCTTATAAAGGTAGTCCCAGGATTACGACAGGGTTCCGTTTTTAAGCAGCGTCATAAACCGAAAATCGTCGTAAATCGAAAAATCGTCGAAAATCGTCAAAAGTCCTAAGAAAACCTTACTTTTAATGCTTTGGGTGTATTGAAAACGATGTAAACTGCATTTTTATTGAGTTTTTCATAAAAAAAACCTCCAAATTTTTATCATTCTGCCGTTTTGAAGCCATATTCTTCTGTCGTAACCCTGGAACATGTGTCATACACCGGAAAATAATTTCTGATGAATATATTTGAAAACCTCGTAACCTCGGAATGTCGTAAGCCGGACCTGTTGTAAACCGGGGACTGCCTGTATACACTATGCCAACAGCCTTAGTACTTCTGAAAGCAATGAACAATGATCTTTTTTACCATCGTGACCCTAACTCAAAAATGGATGCAGGGTATACTGTATCTTTCGGGAGGAAGGCCCAGTGTATAAAGTGGCCCCCACAGGGAACACAGCAGAGATTCACTCATTTCTTTATACATCCCTTTGACCATCATTTTCTGCCACCATAGTCTGTACTGATGTTTTCATCACTACATCCTCAATATACCTCTTTAATAATAAGTGGTCCATTCAAGCTAAACAAATTTTCTTAAAAATAATTAAATATAAAAGAAAAATATATAAGAAGTTTCAAGATGGTCCAAAATAAATGGAAAGTAATGGGAGGTTTTGGAAAAAAAGAATTTCACAAAACACTGTGGGCAGTAACTTGTTGTCCCACTCCATTCTTAGTCTACTATACAGGCAGTTCCCAGGCTAAGACGAGCTCGGCTTACGACGTTCCAAGTTTACGACGCTCTCCAAACATATTCATAAAAAAAATTATTTCCCGGGTTACAACGTCGATCTGACAGAAGAAATACGGCTCCAAAATGGCAGAATGGTCAAAATTTGGAGGTTTTTACATGAAAAGCTCAATAAACATGCAGGTTATGTCGTCTTCAAGACACCCAAAAGATTAAAATTAAGGCTTCCTTAAGATTTTTATGATACTTCGGGTTATGATGGTTTTCAGCTTACGACGCAGTGTCGGAACAGAACCCCTGCCGTAAACCGGGACTGCCTGATTTGTGTTATTCCCTATACAGGCAGTCCCCGGTTATCTCCGGGGTTCTATTTCTGAGGGTGTGATGATAACCAAAAATCGCCACTAACCGAAAATCTGCGACTTCTGCGCTTTTTCGGCGATTTTCGGGGGTTATCGGCGCCGAAAAGCGCCGATTTTCGGTTATCGGCGCCTCTGTTTGGTATGTAATGGCGCCAATACCCAATTATCGGTGCCGATAAGTGGAAATCGGCGATTTTTGGCGCTGAAAATTGCCGATTTTCGTCGCTAGACAAGCCCCATAAAAACGGATCGCTGTTAACCAAGCCCGCCGTTAACCAGGGACTGCCTGTACCCATATCAATAAATGAATAAACTATGTTATGAAAAGCATTTTTTTAAACTATGCTCTTTTAACAATTCTGTGCACAGCCTCCACTGTCATTGGGTGTCCTTTGTTTGTGCTAATACTTACAGCCTCACATCTTAGGTAGCCAAGGCAGCTAATAACAACTGTGACACAGAGTAGGGGCCCCCTTCTAGTGAGGGTTACGATAAGAAAAGACTCCAGCCTCAAATCTTAAGATCATGGCCTTGTTCTTAGCTAACACAACTCAATTCTTAGGGGTTAACACAGGTACACTGTGGGAACACAAGTTCCAGTGATAAAGTGGAGAATTAATAGAAACCAAAGAAAAGCCTAAAGATAAATAACAGAACTTGACTGAAAAGAAGAACAAAAGGAGAACCATCAAAGCAAAATGGTAGATGAAGCGTCTGATGCTACCTACACTATTATTTTTCAATGACCTTTAATTGAAAAGTCAATAACCTATAAACCTTGACATAACCATTTCTGGAAATACTAAAATACTAATCTTATTCCATAGGATAAATGACTAACTTCAGCATGTATCAAAAGGAAGGTTAAACTGATGAACAGGCCTGCTTTTAAATCTATCCGACACAAAAGAAGGACCAAGATATTCCAGCCATAACCTTCCAATATTTAAAATAAAAATGAAGCATTCAGGCAAGCGACGAAATATAATCTTTGCTCTACCTTTCATAAATATCACTTGCTTTATCTGGGGCGCTGATACGATGATACGCCTTCTTGACTTTTCTTCGTACCTCCTGAATGTAGATGTTACTTAAGGTATCTTCTTTAATTCTGAAAAAGGAAAAAATATATCTAAAATGCTTTAAATGTCTTATTAATGTACAATTCATTTCTTACATATACAAATCACTGTAAGAAGTTAGTCACTAGTATTTTTATTCTCGTTATTCAAAATCAGCAAACATATATGAGGAAACAACTTTCCAGGTCATTCACTTGTCAAGTACCCATCAACAGATTAGAAGCTCATAGACGAAAAACAAGAGAAGGAGGAAAAAAGAAAAGAAATAATTAACAAGTATATACAGAAAGAACATTCAAAACTTTTGTGCAAAGGTTAGTAACTTCGATTAAGAAAATGGAAACAAAATCTAAAATATACTCTGCCTCATAAATACAACCCTATCATAGCAGTACTTGTCATTATTTAAATCTGCTTGCAGTTGCTACCCATTTCATTAAGTGGGAACTGTGCTGGAGGAGAAATTGTCAGATAAATAGTCCCGTTCTCTAAGTGTTCAAAAAATGACAGAAATTCTGGACACCATTCCGAGAAGATAAGAGCCAGTCATCACGGATAAGTGACATCACATAGCGTATGCTTAGCGCCTCAAATGAGGCTCTGCAGTTAGCTTCCAGCATGTGGGAAAGAGATGAAATATATCTACCACTTTTATAAAGCTCTGCTATTAGCTTGTCTTCTGTGACAGGAAGATATGGTGATTGAATTGAATACAGAATTTAGGCCAAAAGGCCAAGCACTGGGACCTATGAGGTCACTCAGTGCTAAAACGGAAATTGACAGTGAACGGTTCGAAAGGTGTAACAGGAGGAAAACCTCGCAGTTGCACCATGAATTAACTGTTAGTAGGGGGTTGAAAGTAAGATGGAAGACAGAGAATATGAAAGGAGGTACAGGAAAAGGAACAAAGGGGGTTGCAGCAGCTAGGGGCCTAAGGAAGGCACGCTGCAAAGAACCTTATGTAATGCCTACAGTGCATTACTTAAGGGGGATGTGGTGATGCCAATGTAAGAAATGAGTGCATGGTGTGGTAGGCTTTGTATTGTTACTATGATTTGATTAGAGGTTAAAACAGAAGCTGATAATGTCAGATGGTAGGGTTCAATACAAAAATAACTTTATGCTATAAAAGCCAAGCACTGAGGCACTTTCTGCAATTCAGTGCTTAGGGCAAAGCAAAGAAGAGGTGGAGTGGTTGTACAGCAAGTTAAGAAACCCCAAAAATAAACGAGAAGTTGAAAGATCTAAAGGTGAAACTGGGAAAAAACCCAACAGTTTCATTATGAAACACCATAATAGTTAGCGAAGTTAGACAGCAAGACGGATGACATGAAGTGGGAGTGGATGTAAAGCAAAAAGCTAAAAGGTGGGTGCACCAATTACCTTTAGTAATGCCTGGAATACAAGATCAGCCCCTCTATGTTGTATGATATAAAATTCACAAGACAAACTGCATTCATGGTCCACTGATTCCTC
This sequence comes from Macrobrachium rosenbergii, assembly GCF_040412425.1. Classification (NCBI taxonomy): domain Eukaryota; kingdom Metazoa; phylum Arthropoda; class Malacostraca; order Decapoda; family Palaemonidae; genus Macrobrachium; species Macrobrachium rosenbergii. The sequence goes on from NC_089766.1 coordinate 48,326,171, forward strand.
AATGGAAAACCATGAAAAAACCCAAGTTAGATGAATCGCAACAAGAGCTGCTTATGTGGTTTATTGTTCAGCAGGCCACAGGGAAGCTTATTTCAGGCCCTCTCATCACTTACAGGGTCAGGCTGTTTCCCAAGATATGAAGATTCAGGAGTCATCTGCCTTCTTGGACTGGTGGCTGAGAAACTCTGACCATGCAAAATAAACAACACTATGCAAGTGTTCCAGTGCTATTTCATAATTTCAGCTCTATCCCTCTAGTTTTGCTTTATTATGTATGGGTCAGCATATATGCTCTAAACTTAGGCTTCATGGACTGCAAAAATTTTCAAGCATAGTCTATCTCTGATTTGAAATTTTACAGGGAATGTTTTGAAACCTATCTTAATTTGACAGTTCTTAGTAGCTCTCATAACTCTTTTGTAATCTTCAAGACTATCTTCATTAAATTACATAAGCACACTAATTACTTTAATATGAGGGCAACATTAACATCCATAATTATTATTTATGATAACAGTGAGTTTTGACTGATTCTTTGATGAGGACCCTGTCAGGTGTATCATCATTTGTCCATCTGCAACATATTTTGATGAGTCATTCAGAAGATACAGTTCTGCTGCTCACATTCCAGCCACTGCTAATTCAGGTGTATCTTTGTTTGAATAATCCGTAAGTTGTTTTTCGAGTGGTGTAACTTGTGAAAGGGTGAATGTGGATCAGCCAAGTCATTTTTTGGACGAGTTGCCTGGTACACTAGGTGTCATCTTCTGTTATCCTCTCCAGTGCAGACAGTAGTATCTAACCAATGTTGTGAATCCACCAAACTGAATGTTGGCTATTTTAGTATAAGAGTGCCAACACTGGTTAGGTAAGTCAGTCCTCTGCAGCTGGAATTAAGTTTGAAGTCTGCTTCATCACAAGATGCTCAGAATTTGCCCAATGAAATTGACTTCAAGTTATTTTCACAACTTTTACGTTGACAGGCAAGTCCTTCGGCTTCAGCCCAGTTTTCTAAGATGAGGATGGATGGTGTGTCTCAGTGGTACTTATGGTGTCAAAGGCTTACACATACCATGAAGAGTAAGGCAAGCACTCTAATGACATCATCTTATCAGTATAGTAAGTAAATAATGCTAAAGAAACCTAAAAGCTGAAAGTCATAAAGTAAAAAAAACACTCTTATTTTTCATTATCATTTTTATTTACTGCAAATAAATCTCAGCAACAAGAAAATAGTACTACTTCAACTCTATCTAAACACAAAAAATTAAATAACAGCAGTACAGGTGTATTTTGTCACAGACAGTGACCAAAGGACTGCATCTTATATAGCCAGGTCTTCAAATGACTACTGCAAAAACAAGAGTGAGTGATACTCATTTGAGAAGACTCAATTCTTGGTTAATAACACAATGCTATGGGCAGTATTGCATGACCAATAAAAGTAGATTTTACCTTACATGGAAAAATACCATTAAATCTGCAAGAAAGGATCCGATGCAAAACTCAAAGCATGTTTAGAAAAGGCTAAGAGAGCTGGACAAAACAAAAGCTAATGGATAATGTTTTCTGTATAATTTCTTTACATTACGTAAACAACAAAAATTTGTCCAAAGATATCAATTTTAGGTGAATTTACAAAGTTCTTACCAAAGTATATATCTGCTCCCATCACGGACAGCTTTCATCATACTACTGCCTTGTTCAATGTAGCTGTTTTTCACTAATCTACATTACAGATTATGTGTGGAAACTACTTGACTTATATAAAGAACTACCTTTAGAAGCTATACTTACTCTGGGAACTGTTTGACTAAACACGGCACTACGTCCTCAGCTTTGTGTTTCTGTATGAAATCTATAACTTCACAATACTTTTTCATCTTCATTTTTGGTCTTTCCTGGTGACCGGACACCTGAAAAAAATAAAACCTATTAGTGCCTGTATACTGGAACTTATGCTGTCATCTTATCTCAACTGTTACATCTTTTAATATGGGAGCTGTAAAAATGTACAAAATTTCCAATGATATTTATGCTACCAAATTACAGAACTTTTTATTTATGTTATAATGCTCAGAATGGTGCAGCAATAGTACAGATCAGTCATCAACTGAAGACTGAATGCCTGAGTGAGTTGCAATTTGGTAAAAAAATGACAGATTACTGTAATTTCCTGCCCAGATAATTTAACATACAATATCCCAACTGCTTACCTTACTAATTGTATATGACTGACCATCACTTTCTAACAGATATGGCTGATCATTTTGGGAACGAAGTTTTTAAGAGAGAACAAATAACAGAGTGATGAGTTCTAAGAGCAATGGTAAGACACAATCAAAATTTCTGGAGAGGCAGCGGGAAAAGCACCTCCTTCATGTCTGCCTTGACTACAGATAATAAATTAACAACTCTCCTACCCCGGAATCCCCAGTGAACATAACTTCATGTACGACATATCATACCTGACGTGGGTTGCTCCTTTTGCAGTAATTGTATAAATACAGTATAGGCAGTCCCCACTTACCGGCGGCATCGGTTAAAGGGGTTTTGGTGTTACATCGCTTGGCTAGTGACATTGTTAACCAGATTTTTGGTGCCAGTAAGCAGTTTATCTGTGTTGGTAAATGGTTTATCGGCATGATAACCAGTTAACAGCGCTGTTAAGTGGTTTGTCGGAGCTTATCAGTGGTTTGTTCGGCAGCCATCATCAGTGATTAACCGGTCAACTGCCTTACTTACAAGCTAACTCAGCCAGGAAAGGAAACCCATTATCCAACATTTATCATGTGATCCTGACATTCATTTCCATCTAAAATACTCTGCTAAGCCACTACAAATTCCCTACATTAACAATAATGGGGAACCTGGTGGCAAATCTTTCTTTTTTGGGGAAGGGGATATACAGTAACTTATTCTAAATTAGGATGCCTACTATTACCAGGCCTGGATGGAAAGGTGGGTGGCTTCACCCCATAATAGGGTGTATAACACAAAAGAATGAACGATATTGCATGGAAAAAAAAAGGAATAATCTGGAACACATTGTAACACTACCCATGTGCAACTGTGCAATAATGTTAGGAGTTACACCAAACAGTACACTACACATGGGAAGACCAACTAATATTGAGGTGAGGAAGAGTAATAACTGAATAAGCTTATGGTTGCAAACAGTAAACACAATATGAATAATTTTATAATGCAAACCACCTCATACCCCTGTCATTGCTGTAATACAGTTTACTGGTTTCTTAAGTAGTTCTCCTGGGCTATCAAGAAGAAATAACCCCAAATTCTAGAACTAAATTGTGTCATTGTCATTAGAAGCAGTGGTTAGCCTGAATGGCATACGAATAACATTAACTGTGATATATATGTCACAAGATGCTCATCCTCATAAATGTTATGATTTTGCACCTCTTAGGACTGTGGCCTTACCTATCAAGGCCAATAAACTGGCCTAGATCTAATCTTGTAGGGACAGGCAAAGGCTCAAATGGGATATCTCTTATTGTACCTCATCCTAACCACAGCCAATTACAAATACAGACACCACCCTACTTAGAAACGACATTCCTGACGGCCGTTTGTACATTGAATTGTCTGTACGTTGGTTACTGTACTCTTCATGCCCATTTAAGTACAGTGTGATATAAAATCAATATTTTACTTTGAGCTTTTTCATCCTAAAACACAATACACTGTATATACAGTATACTGTATACTGTATGTAGAGAATAGGCGGACAAACCAGAATTTGAAGTCACGGGTGGCAAAGGGGAGCACTCTGAATGCAAGGTCAGTTTGTGATCCTGTTTGTTTGTATCTCTGAATGTTTGTAAGTTGAATGTTCGTAAGTGGGGTGGTGTCTGTATAGGTGAATTTTCACTTGAATACCTGGCCCACACACACACACACACACACACACACACACATAAACACTGTTAACTATCTGCCCCTCAGGTATGAATGTTGAAACATAAAAAAAAAAGACGTAAATGTCCAGGTAACAGTAAATTTATCATAGACTTTAATATTCTTTTTGGATTGAGCATATCAAGGTGAGCGACGCACAAAGCAAAAATTCCAATAACAAGAACAGTTCTTTAAGCATAACAGGCTAATACCAAAATATAGCCTGTAGCCTATGAGCATAGATCTAGCAGACGACAGGCTACATTTGGTAGCGTTATTGTCTTTCATCTGAGAGTCAAGAGTTCGATACTAGCGAGAGTTTAAAGTTTATTTTTAGGATTCCAAGGCTATCAGTATAATTTAACCCACGGCCCAACCTAGCCCAAGACTAACTTAAATCATATTCAGACTTGGCTTTTCAGGTACAAGGTTTAATTTGTGCTTTGAATGTTTCCGAAGTTTCATTAGAAAATGAACTAACTATCTGCACCTACCCTAACCTAACCTAGGGTACTAGGTTCGATAAAACTTAAAGTGACTACCATGGCCCAGTTCCTACCAGTCACCAATGGGAATATTTACCATTTCTTTTCCATCACTGTTTCATGTTTTACATTCACCCCAAGAGGCTGGTACTGAACACAGCGCCCATTTTGCACGTAAACTGGAAGTTTATTTTTTTTTTTTTACCCTAGGGCTTGATATTAGCCTGAAACCATTCCGTAAACTTAACCTTAACCTGAATGAGAACTATCAGTGGATTCACATCCTTGTCTCTTGCTCGTTTTGCGTTTCCCACTACCCAGAAAACCCCCACTCCCCACTGTGGTCCCCGAATTGAAGGATATAAGGGTGGGGTCCACTATCTTAAAAAAATTGGATACTTTCGAAGGAAACAAGACCTTCGCCTCCTCAGACGTTCTCACAGACCAGTAAATATGGCTGACAGCCAATCTAAAATGAGATATTTCAGAATAAACTGCAAGAAATCGCTCCTTCGGCAAGCAAACTACTTAATTGCAATTACAAATCGCTCCCTCGGCAAGCAAACTACTTAATTGCAATTACAAGCAGATGCCCTCAAGAAACAGGCCCTCAGACTGACTGACAGTTTCAGTTTTAATTGTCCTCTTTAAAAATTGTGTATTTTAATTTTGTTTCTGTGTAAAATTTGCCATTTTTGCTTAATACAGCCGTAGGTATTTTATAAGAAATAAAACGACTTAATTACGTATAAAATAACAAGAAGAAGTCTTCAAGAAATGATGACCTCCAGACTGACTGGCAGTTCCCATTTTCGTTTCCCAGTTTTTGAAAATTGTGTATTTTCACTTTATTTCACCTTTATTTCTATGTAAACTTCGTCATTTTTACCTATGGCAGCTGGAGATAATTAAGGAGAAAGCAAAAGACTTAATTACGTATACAGTAACACGAAGACGCCTTCAAGAAATGATTATAATCAAAGACCCCCAGAATGACTGACAGTTTCCATTTTAATGGCCCCTTTTAAAAAATCACATATTTTCACTTTTATTTCTACGTAAACTTGTAATTTTTGCTCATTACTATTTATTCACTTTAATTCTGCTGTATAAGATTGCTTTTTCTTAACCGTTCTAGACAAACACGAAGAATTGGCCTTTTTTCAAAGTCCAAAATGTAATAACGGTTCCAAGTACCATCATACCGCATGGACAAGGAGTCTAAATTACGCTGATTTTTAAAAACCATCTTAAATTTGTTACTACTTACTAAATAAATTTGAAATTTTATCTGCAAATAGCACTGGGGTGTGTGAAATTCGTGGCTTTTGTTTATATTTTCCCCAAAATACGGGTAGTAGTAAGTATGTAGAGATGTTTCTTTTCAACGGCACCTCATCCAAGCTCAGTATCGAAATTATTGATGAATTATCTGCTTTAACTTTTTTAGTTTAAGTAGTAAATCAGGACTAGTCAGGATATTTTTGAAAGGTATAATATAATGTCGATATTTTCAGTTCTAAATCGCTCCTCCAAATCCAATTTAAATGACCACAATATGAAATTGTATCAGAGTGATGGCGTCTTCACTATACTACTGGAATTTGCTGCTTTTGTGGTTTGAAGTGCTGTATATAAGTGACTGTTTATTGGCAAGCGTGTTGTAACAGCGGCGAATGCCTTTACGGCAAGGGTGCCAAAACTGATCTGTTGTTTAATGGCAAGGCCATAACGACTCATGTTTTCATACATCAAAAGGTTACCGCCCAGGGCGCTCTGCCAGACCCGGAAACTCAGTTCATTATAGACATAATAATGCAGACACATTCTGAGTCCTCAGCTGTGCTGTCAAGCAGAACAAGGAATAAAGGCATCCTTGTCACATATACAGATGGTCCTTAACGTATAGTTAATGTCTTTATGACGATGAAAAAATTGATCTGACTGAAAGATGAATTGACCGCAGTGAAGACTAATACGAATGTTGGTAACGTCCCAAACGGTACTAAGGGGATGATTTTTTCCCGGAGGGGGTAAAGTCAAACACTGCGCCCTTAATTACTATTATTATTAATCAGAAGATGAACCCTACTCATATGGAACAAGCCCACCAAAGGGGCCACTGACTTGAAATTCAAGCTCCCAAAGAATATGGTGCTCATTAGGAAGAAGTAAAAGGAGGTAGCCTAAAGGGAAATACAGAAAGAAGAGATCCCACTTATCAAAAAAAAAAATAATAAATAGATAAACAGACAAAGATATATTAAAATGCAAGGAGAATAGTATTAGGGTAGTAATGCATTGCATCTTCGCTTGAACTTCTGAAGAAGAAGAAGTTCCAACTGCACGACATCCTCAGAAGGGAGGCTGTTCCACAGTCCAGCGGTGTGAGGAGGAATAAAGGACCTCTGGAACTTTGGAGAAGTTCGACAGCGAGGCAAAACATTTACTGCATATTGGTGCTTCTGCTGTTCAGCGAATCTGATTACTCTTGGCAGGAAAAGGGGATCAGGGATCAACTGTGAATGTGAAAAATCTCTATTGAAATACAACATAATGCTCATACTGATTAAAACTATGACAGCAATCAGATGAGTTCTTTCTAAATATCATAATGTAGAAAAGCTTAGTTCAAACTTCACTGGGGAATATACAATCATCACGTTACGTAATGAAAAAGGGACATAAATATAACATTTACTGCTGGGCCTGCTGGTATAGTGGTTAGTGTCGTGGCATGCCACTCAGATGTTGTGGGGGGTTCGCGTCTTCCCAAGGGCGATGAAAAATCACTGGTTCTGTATCGTGATCAGTTACTGCTGCAGTGTGAAGGGGTTTGCTGCGGTGGGAGGTTGGAACCAACACTCTTTGGAAGATTGAATTTCAAGTCAGTGGCCCCTTTGGTGTGCTTGTTCTCTGTGAATAGGTTTTATCTACTGAAATAATAATAATAATAATAATAATAATAATAATAATAATAATAATAATAATAATAATAATAATAATAATGTATATAGAGTTTAGGCCAAAGGCCTAACACTGAAACCTGTGAGGTCATTCAACACTCGAAAGGAAACTGAGAGTAGGTAGGTCTGAAAGGTGTAACAGGAGGAAAACCTCAAAGCAGTTGCACTATGAAACAATTGTTAGAACTGTTAGAGAGGGTGGAAAGTCAGATGGAAGTAAGAGAATGTGAATGGAGGTAGAGTAAAAGGATTGAAAGGGGTTGCAGCTAGGGGCCGAAGGGACGTTGCAAAGGACCTTTAGTAATGCCTACAGTGCACCCCTGCTCAAAAGTAGATTTTAATGTGGAATTTATCAAAACTGTAAGATACAAAGAATGCTTCAAAATTTTTTTTATGCAGATGCCAGACGCACGATCATGGCTAACTTTAACCTTAAATGAAATCAAAACTACTGAGGCTGGAGGGCTGCAATTTGGTATGTTCGATGACTGGAGGGTGAGTGATCAACATACCAATTTGCAGCCCTCTAGCCTCAATAGTTTTGAAGATCTGAGGGCGGACAGAAAAAGTGCGGACGGACAGACAAATAGGCATCTCAGTAGTTTGCTTTTACAGAAAACTGAAAACAGACAGTGAAATCTGTCCCTCTTAAATATTCTGCAGTGAAACAAATTTCCACTAATGATGCTTTGTTCTTTATGGGAATGACTATTGCTTTGTGTTTATTTCTATCCTACACAGGACAGAGAATCACTGAACCACCTTTATACAATTGCTAAAGACATGCTTCTCCCCTTAGGGGGCTAGTGTCGCCAGTACACCTCACGGGGTGCACTGTAGACATTGCTAAAGGCTCTTTTCAGCGTCCATTCGGCCCCTAGCTGTAACCCCTTTCATTCCTTTTACTGTACCTCCGTTCATACTACCTTCCGTCTTGCTATCCACCCTCCTGCTTTGAGGTTTTCCTCCTGTTACACCTTTGAAACCTTTTACTCTCAATTTCTCTTTCAGCGCTGAATGACCTCATAGGTCCCAGTGCCTGGCCTTTGGCCTATGCTCTATATTCCATTCCAAAGAACTGCTTCTTGAACTTTTTTGTAAATATGCTGGCCCAAGTACAAAAAGGAATTTTTAAACTCTCGTATTTAGGAGATTTGTTTCGGCGCTATTCTGAACTTTCTCGAGGAAAAATGGCTGCAGTTCTAATTGGCAAAAATTAGATAGAATATGCAATTTAGGCAGAAGGCCAACCGCTGGGAACTATGAGGTCATTCGGCGCTGAAAGGAAAATTGAGAGTTAGAGGTCTGAAAGGTGTAACGGGAGGAAAACCTCGCAGTTGCACTATGAAACATTTGTTAGGAGAGGGTTGAGGAAAGTAAGATGGAAGAAAAAAATATATGAACGGAGGTACAGTAAAAGGAACGAAAGGAGTTGCAGCTAGGGGATGGAAGGGACGCTGCAAAGAACCTTAAGTAATGCCTACAGTGCACCTCACTCGGTGCACTGACGGCCCTAACCCCCTTAGGGCCTGGCAAAGTAAATATGACTAAATACAGAGCAGTTCACCCGTGCACCCTCCCTGAAACCTCCCCGCACACGATATATCATAACATTTTTAGTTCCCAATATTAGAATTTTTTTATCAACTGGACCGGAGTCATACAAGAAGAAGTTTTAATTGGTAATGAAAACTTCCTCGTATATACTCTTCAGGGATAACAAGGTCCCAAGACTTCTGTGGTACAGGAAGGGAAGTTTGGTTTCCCCGCCTCTGTTCAAGAATTTCGGATCTTTCCTAGACAGTGACCCCCCGAGGGTTTTCGGGGGTCGTTATCTAGGACTAATATTTTTGGGGGGTCATTATCTTCATGATATTTAAGTCTTTTGTTTATGTTTTTACTGTCATCCCCAATGGGCTTGTACTAAACGTGCCGCAAAGGTGGGTACATGCCAGGTAAAAAACTTTTAGGGGGTCGCTATCTAGGAAAGATCCTGAATTTCCTCAAATACTCTATTGTAAGCAGGCTCCATTAGATCTAATGTATGAATGTTTGCTCTAATGACCTGGCACTAGAACCGTTTAGGTGTTATTCAGCACCTCAGTACAAACAGAGGAATAACAATTAAAAATGCATCGAAGTTTCTTCTGCGCAAACGAGTTTTCTGTACAGCGCATAATGCTGTATAAAACTTTTAGCTGCGGCTACTGAAACTTATCCACGGTCCGGTGGTGGCCTCAGCCACGGCCCATGAAACTCGGCCACTGTCAGGTGGTGGTCTGTGTTGTTGGTACCTATATCGGTGCCAGAAGTACGATTATGGCCAACTTTAACCTTAAATAAAATAAAAACTACTAAGGCTAGAGGGCTGCAATTTAGTACGTTTGATGATTGGAGGGTGGATGATCAACATACCAATTTGCAGCCCTCTAGCCTCAGTAGTTTTCAAGATCTGAGGACGGACAGAAAAAGTGCGGACGGACAGCCAAATCCAGCACAATAATTTTCTTTTGCAGAAAACTAAAAATCAAATCTCCGAAAACGAGTTGTTGACATTTCGAAGACGAAAGATGAAGATGAACTGATCCAGCAGAAATTAGCTGAAAACAAGTCAAGGCTATGTTCTCTACAAGACGCCTTAAGCTAGAGTTGTGGACTCTTAACTGAAAACCAAGCTCTACAGGGCTCTGGACTTCGGATAGAGTGTAAATCTCAGGAGAAAAAAGATCAAAAGAAGTGAAATACTTGATGGTATAAAACAGAATACAGAATTTAGGCCAAAGGCCAACCACTGGGACCTATGAAATCATTCAGCGCTATCAAAACGCTGGAAGTCGACTGAATGCCCCTCAAATGTAGGTTACGTCCACCAGACATGTTACGCTCCTCGCTGAGTACTGGGAACTGATCTGCCAATATTCTGTTACCCCGAGGGGGGTCTATGCTGTACAGGGGTGTGACGGGAAAGTACCAAAAATTTGGAGTCAAATTTTAGTTTTTTAGAATCACAAGGCGATATAGTCAGCTCACGTGTTCGAAATTGGGCTGACTTACCAAGTTTCAGAACACAAGAGAAATTTGTTCTGGTACAAGGACAAGCTACCGATATTAAATAATTACAATTCTTCTCGTCTCGTCTTACCCTTCTTCCTTGCGCAACAACAAGAAAATATATAATAGCAACAATTTCTAATGGCAACATTTCTTCCGTATTATTATTATTTAAAAAAATATGCTCATGGTAGCATGAGTCATGAAATGGAGAAACAAACCCACTGTTATGTAAATACACACACACAGAACACAAACACACACACATATATATATATATATATATATATATATATATATATATATATATATATATATATAAATCTGTACATAGAGCTGGGAATCTATAATCGAACAGATTAAATTCTGTATAATTTGTTTTTTAAATGTCCCATAAATAACTACTACTATGAGTAATTTTTAAATATTCATTATTATTATTTTTATTATTATTATTATTATTATTATTATTATTATTATTATTATTATTATTATTATTATTATTATTACTATTATGAGAGACCAAGAAGTTAACTACTGAACTCGGTAAAAAAAATAAAGAAAAGTCTTCCAAAAGGAGAGATAAATTAACACGAGGATTAACAGGAAGACATTTCAACATTCCCGCATGAACCACAACATAGAATAAAATACAATATATAGGATTCAGGCCAAAGACCACGCGCTGGGACCTATGAGGTCATTCAGCGCTGAAACGGAAACTGACATTGAAAAGGTTAGAAAGGCGTAACAGGAGGAAAACCTCAAAGCAGTTGCACTAGGAAACAATTGTTAAGAGAGGGTTAAGGAAAGTAAGATGGACGAGAGAGAATATGAACGGAGGTACAGTAAAAGGAAGTTGCTCGAAAGACGAGAGTCGAAAGAGGGATAATATTCTTCCGGCCATGATGCCAGGGACAGAAATGAGAGCCGCCGTCAAACATCCAAAAGTCAATTTTTATCTTAATGGCGCAGCCGAACGCATCGGATAGGGATTGGAAGGGGAGGAGGAGGAGGAGGAGGAGGAGGAGGAGGAGGAGGAGGAGGAGGAGGAGGAGGAGGAGGAGGAGGAGGAAGGTTAGAAGGCTATGCAGCCAATACTAAACACGAAAGGAAAGAAAAACAAAAATTAAAAGATTATTTTCGAAAAATAATCCTGTGCCTATGAGTGAATGTCTAAAAATCTTGCTTATATATATATATATATATATATATATATATCTTGCTTATATATATATATATATATATATATATATATATATATATATATATATATATATATATATATATATATCTTGCTTATATATATATACATATACACACACACACACACACAACCTAGAATATCCTTATACATCCAAGAAAAAAATAAAACCCCTTTATACTTTACTCGCACTGAGTAATTCCAACGCATAACGGGAGAGGAAGAACAACCTACATTAAAAGTTTGTTACAAAGGACGAGAACCAAGTCTGGCGCAAACTTTGATGCGGGTATTTCATGCAGCCATGGTCTTCGTGGAGAGAGAGAGAGAGAGAGAGAGAGAGAGAGAGAGAGAGAGAGAGAGAATCACACATACTAGGTGCATGCATTAAGAGCAAAATGCAATATTACTTTTTTAAATGGTGAAGACAGAGGAAAATTAACACTATTAAAAATATCTATGATGTGAATTTATAGATTTGAGAAGGAATGGACATAATTTACCAGATAAACATGGAAGAAAGAGAATATGAATGGAGGTATAGTAAAAGGAATGAAAGGGGTTGCAGCTAGGGGCCGAAGGGACTCTGCAAAGAACCTTGAGTAATGCCTACAGTGCACTGCAAATTTCATTCAGATACATAATAAGTGCGTAAAGCAGTGATTCTCAAATTGGGTGCAGTTGCACCCTGGGGGTACCACAGACAATGCCTAGGGGTGCCACAAGATTTTCATGAATTTTGTTGTGGCTAGATCATCTCAATGAACATTTGTAAAAATAAAAAAAAGTTTGCAGAAGTCTTCGTATAATTATCATCATTGTGTCTACTCTAATTATGTCTATCTAATTCATCTGATATGCTCTTTGTTTGTACAGTATATTCCTGCATGTACGGGGTGCTGAATTTGGTTTGAGTCATGGATAATCATTTTATTCATTAAACAAGAAGTTATTTCATGCGGTATGGGTGCCACGGTGATGATGGTATTGGTTAGGGTGCCATCACTAAAAAAAAAAAAAAAAAAAAAATTTCGTCCTTTCATGACACCCTGGGAACCCTCCTCTCTCTCTCTCTCCTTCGGACTCCCCAAAAAGGAGCATTTAGTTTTGGGGTGGGCGGAATGTGCCTTTTGCAAGGACACTAATGGCCGCCAGGGACTGATTATTGGGACAGTGCAATCCTGCTGATGTTTTTGGTCCTCTAATGGCTCTGCTATTTTTTTTTTTTATTTCTTCTTGTTATTGTCATTTTCTTTCTTTCTTGTAATTTCTTTCGTTCTGTTTATGATAATTAATTAATAATAATAATAATAATAATAATAATAATAATAATTATTATAATAATAATAATCAAAGTTTACTTGTTATCATTACTATCCATTCTCTTATTTCTTTTCTTTTCTTTCTTATAATTTCTTTCGTTATATGTTTAGTTTTCAAATCTCTTCCTCCTCTGTATAATAATAATAATAATAATAATAATAATAATAATAATAATAATAATAATAATAATAATAATAATAATAAACAATCAGTTTTCTGTACTTCTATAATCAAGGTCACCGAAAATAGATCATCTCGGTGGTCATTACGAGCCGCGGCCCATCAAACTTTAACCACGGACTGGTGGTAAATAATTGCTGACAGACGCACATGGCTAACCTTGACCCCAAATAAAATAAAAACACCGGGGCTAGAGGGCTGCAATTTAGTATGTTTGATGATTGGAGGGTGGATGATCAACATACCACTTTGCAGCCCTCTAGCCTCAGTAGTTTTTAGGATCTGGGGGTGGACAGATCAAGTGCGGACAGAAAGACAAATAGCCATCTCCATAGTTTTTATTTTCAGAAAACTTCGAATAAAGAAACAGTTGCATAATCTTGATTCTTCTTCAGACTGCAATGTCACTTCCTCAGGCTGGACACTCAGCTCAAGTCTCCATTTCATCTGAATGCTTTCACATTCGTCACAGCATCCCTCAAGGGAATCATCCATCATTATGAAATACTTCAATACGAAACAGAGAAGCAACGGCTGACCTCTGTGTCTCCTACAGGTAAAAGAGATTTTATAGAAACTACAGCAGAATTAGAGAAGTAACAGAGGTGCAACCGGTCAATGAGTATGTTAGGTTCTCACGCTGGAAGTGGTTAGGCCATGCGTACAGAAGATATGGAATAGTACGAGATGCACCAGGGTGGGATGCTCTTGGTAGAAGAGGTAGAGGTAGGCCAAGGGAGACGTGGTTGAGGACAATGAGGTGGGAAGTGGGAGACGAGTGTTGGGGAGATCTTGAGGAGTTAGCCCAGGACAGAATGTGGTGGCGTGGGTTCGTCGAGGCCCTATGCATCCCCGTGGGTGCCACGGGAAATGATTGATTGATTGACAGCAAAGAAGGACGTTAATTTCTTCACGATAATCTCTTAGATAAAGCAAGAATTTTTTTTTTCAGAGGATCCGTAAGTGATGTATTTCAATTGTAAATTAAGCTGTGAGAAGTTATTTTATCATACAGACACAATATACATACATACATACACACATATGTATATATATACACACACATGCTATGCCATCACAATGATCGCGTGACTAAATGTACTGCAAGAGCCAGAAGGACATATTATAAAAACATGAGTACCCAGCGCTTTCGTGTATTTAATATACACCTCTTCAGGGTACAGTCTTTCACTTTGTACTGTGTCCTGAAGATGTAAATATTAATAACACGAAAGCGCTGGGTACTTATAATTTTCAATATTTCCTTTTGGCTGTTGCAAAAATGTATAATTATATATATACCGTATATATATATATATATATAATATATAAAAATATATATATATATATATATATATATATATATATATATGTATATATACATATATCTTGAAAGTAAAAACGATATACATGTGTACTCATAATAAACTGTAGAAGTAATAATGTATGTACAGTATATAGCACATTTCAATCACATGGTAAGATAGAAGTCATCGTTTACATTTTAAATAAATAATACTGAGCTCTAAAATCAACATTAGAATATGAATTGAATAAGTTTCAAGCCTATTATATTATTACACCTAAAAGATAAAAAAACCCTAAGAACAATAATGTTTATTTTAACAGCGTTCAGGAAGATTTAAGACAAAGTCGTGACAGTTCTTCTTCTTCCAACATCAAGGAATCCTCATCTCGTGACCCAGGTCTATATTGGGTCATGAATATTAGAACAAACAGAATACAGGATTTAGGACATAGGCCAAGTGCTGGGACATACAAGGCCATTCAGCGTTGAAAGAGAAATTGACAGTAAAAGGTTTGGAAGGTGTAACAGGAGGAAAACCTCGCAGTTGCACTATGAAGAGAGAGTAGATTGTAAGATGAAGAGGGAATATGGACAGAGTTTCATTAAAATGAACGAAAGCGGTTGCAGCTAGGGCCCGAAAGGTCGCTCCAAGACCCTTAATTCATGCCTACAGTACACCACGTGAGGTGCCCTGACGGCACTAATCCTCCTACGGGGTTCGGGAAGATTTAGGACAAAGTCACGAAACTACTTCTTCTTCTTCTTCTTCCAGCATCAAGGAATCCTCATCTCGTGACCCAGGTCTATATTGGGTCGTGAACGTCGTGAGATCTGTGACACGCACGCACGTTTTTCTTACCGACTGCCCCTACTCTTCACGAACCATCTTGATGGGACCAAACGTCTCACTTAAAGAAAATATAGACTTTTAATTCACTAATTTGCTTTTGATAAACAATACGATATTTATCATTATATTCGATAAATAATATATTTGATATAGTATTTGATAAATAATATATTTGATACTGTATTTGATAAATAATGTATTTGATACCGTATTTGATAAATAATACATTATGTTGTATTGATAAATAATATGTTTTTGTATTTGATAAATATTGTGTTGTATTTGATAAATAGTATATTGTATTTGATAAATAATATATTGCATTTGATAAATAATACATTGTATTTGATAAAAATAGTATATTATATTTGATAATTAATATATCTGATATTGCATTTGATTAATGACACATTGTATTGAATTTGATACATAATACGAGTACATTTCGACATTGTATTTGATAAATAATATACAATACAACTAACCCTTACAATGATGTCAGATTTATTACAATGATAACATATTAGTTTGAGTGGTTGACGTTAAAGTATAAGTAGACACTTTTTATGAATATACACACTCACACACGCATACAGTCACCTTTATCGCAAATACACACACACATATAGACATGTATATATACAGTATGTATGTATATATGCACACGCACATACACATATACACACATACATATATATATATATATATATATATATATATATACAAACATAAATACTATGAAAAATAACTCTCATTACGACACAGCTTCAATCCCACTTTTCCTTTCCGGGTGTCAATTAAAAGAAATTGCGGGGTACATCAAAATGCAATTTCTACCTGGGAGCCTAAATCCGTGCTATCTGTTGGCTGGGAGTGTTTACTCTCTCTCTCTCTCTCTCTATTTGTTTGTTAGTTTAATTACTTAGCCTTAAGTTTCTTGCTTTTTTTTTATTATATTAAAATTTTTATACTTCGTTTATGTACTTTACATTATATTTATTTATACAGTTTGATGCTTTCAATTAACCAGATTAGATATAACCTTCTCTCTCTCTCTCTCTCTCTCTCTCTCTATATATATATATATATATATATATATATATATATATATATATATATATATATATGTGTGTGTGTATGTATAGATATATATTATATACATTTCTATATACATACATACATACATAATATATATATATATATATATATATATATATATATATATATATATATATATATATATATATATATATATATATATATATGCTGGACGAAGATAAACAGGATGTGCCGCCCCTTCTTTTGTCATAATTCAAGAAGAAGACAATTGGCTGAGGAGTTCCCCCCCCCCCCCCCCCCATCCCTCGTAGATCTTTCCTGCGTGCTTCCAACTTCTTCCGAGTACTTGACGAGATCTGGATGTGCGTCTAGTGCTTTCCAGAGCTTGCTGCATCAAGCACTAGACAGAGAGAGAGAGAGAGAGAGAGAGAGAGAGAGAGAGAGAGAGAGACCAATGCGCATTTTTTGTTGGGGTGGAAACTGTCCGTGTGTGGTTTGCAAGCCTGTTGGATAATTAACTGCCTGACTGGATTTTAGTTTTCTGTACAAGAAAACTGTTGTGCCGGCTTTGTCTGTCCGTCCGCACTTTATTCTGTCCGCACTTTTTCTGTCCGCCCTCATATCTTAAAAACTGCTGAGGCTAGAGGGCTGCAAATTGGTATGTTGATCATCCACCCTCCAGTCATCAAACATACCAAATTGCAGCCCTCTAGCCTCAGTAGTTTTCATTTTATTTAAGGTTAAATTAGCCATAATCGTGCTTCTGGCAACGATAGAGGATAGGCCTCACCAAGCCGTGGTTAAAGTTTCATGGGCCGCGCCTCATACAGCATTATACCGAGACCATCGAAAGATAGATTTATTGATTATACGGTGTAGCGACTGGACAGAAAACCTCGTTTGCGCCGAAAAAACTTCGGCGCATTTTTTCACTTGTTTTTGTTTTTGTTGTTAAAACTACTTATTCATCGACTTAGAAGATAATTTGCCCCTCTAGATAATTCATCTGGTATAATTAATGACAAAAACCAACTTCTGCATTCAAATCGAAATTGCGAGAACTGGAAAGAGGGTAATTAGCCTCTTCATCCAGGCACTCATTTCAAAGGTCTTTACAACTTGCCAAGGCTATAGACCACTCGATCAGCAAGTTGCACAGAGGCAAACTGATCAAGAACTCGCTGCAAAGTGGGAAATTACCCACATTTCATTCGCGCGTTGTCGATTCTAAGCTGATTAATAGGAGAGAGAGATGATTTACTCATTTCCACAATTTTCTGCTCAGATTCTCCAGTGACCCCGTAGGGGGGTAGCGCCGTCAGTCCACCTCTTGCGGTGCAATGTAGGCATTACTTAAGGGTCGTTGCAGCGTCCCTTCGGCCCCTAGGTGCAACTGCTTTCATTCCTTTTACTGTACCTCCGTTCGTATTCTCTTTCTTCCATCTTACTTTCCTCAATCCTCTCCTGACAGTTGATTCATAGTGCAACTGCTTTGAGGTTTTCCTCCTGTTACACCTTTCGAACTTTTACTGTCAATTTCCGTTTCAGCGATGAATGGCCTTAGTTGCCCCAGTGCTTGGCATGTATGCCTAAAAAATCTATAAATCGGTCAATCAAGATTCTCCAGTGAGTTTTGTTACCTAGGGAACTAAGATTTGACCAAGCGAAGTGTTTTGACCCCAATTTCTTTGAATTTTATAATTTCGAATCCCCAGCAAGAGCGGAGCAGATTAGGCATTCTTTCTATTGAAGTCCATTGTGTTCCCTGTTAATCTAAGTAGTGAATAGATTAGATAATTTGTTGACATGTAAGACAGAAAACCTTCAATCGGAAAAGGAATCTTCTCTAAGTTGTCTATCCATTCAGAGCCCATAACACTGATGCTTGCTAGTCCCCAACCCCGATGACCTGAGAACTACTGGTATTTTCTGCATGACCAGTCGATATTTTGCATCAATCTTACCCGGGGACCGTAGTGCATTTAGAGAATTGTTAAAATTCAAAATTTTATTTCTCGGCAGGTTGAAATTTCATTCAGAACTGCTAGAAGTTAAGTATACCTTAGTTTAACCAGACCACTGAGCTGATTAACAGCTCTCCTAGAGCGGGCTGGCCCGAAGGATTAGACTTATTTTACGTGGCTAAGAACCAATTGGTTACTTAGCAACGGGACCTACAGCTTATTGTCAGATTAGCAATAGAATAGAATAGAATATAGACTTGACGCCAAAGGCCAAGTGCTGGGGCCTATAGGGCCATTCAGCGCTAAAAGGGAAATTGAAAGTAGAAAGGTTTGAAAGGTGTAACAGGAGGAAAACCTCAAAGCAGTTGCACTATGAATCAACTGTTAGGAGGGGTTGAGGAAAGTAAGGATGTTTGCAGTGTCTCTTCGGCCCCTAGTTGCAACGGCTTTCAATCCTTTTACCGCACCTCCGTTCGTATTCTCCTTCTTCCATCTTACTTTCCTCAACCCTCTCTTAACAATTGTTTCATAGTGCAATTGCATAAGGGTTTTCCCCTGTTACACCTGTCAAACCATTATCCTCGATTTTCCTTTCAGCGCTGAATGACCCCATAGGTCCCAGCGCTTGGCCTCTGGCCTAAAGCTTATATTCCAATTCCAATTCCAAGAGGCTGTTGTTGCATTCGAGGACAATCCCTAAGGTAAGTCAAATGTCTCCTTCCAAAGGGTATTCTTACTCAGGGCATCTGGGAGCATCAGAGTTATCACCTAGCAAGCGACAGCAACCAGATTCCCTGAACAGCTGAAGCACCAATATGCTGTCAATGTTTTGCCTCGCTGTCGAACTTCTCCAGAGTTCCAGAGGTCCTTTATTCCTCCTCACACCGCTGGACTGTGGAACAGACTCCCTTCTGAGGATGGCGTGCAGTTGGAACTTCTTCTTCAGAAGTTCAAGCGAAGGTGCGATGCATTGCTACCCTAATACTTTTCTTCTTGCATTTTGATACATTTTTATCTATTTATTAATTTATTTTTTTCAATAAGTGGGATCTCTTCTTTCTGTATTTCCCTTTACATCCTCTTATTTCTTTCTAATGAACACCTTAATATTCTTTGGAAGCTTCTTGAATTCCAAGTCGATGGCCCCTTTGGTGGGCTTGTTCCATATGAATAGGTTTCATCTTCTGAATAATAATAATAATAATAATAATAATAATAATAATAATAATAATAATAATAATAATAATAATAATAATAATAATAATAATAATAATAATAATAGCTTTAAGCAAGCAGTCTGAGGTATATACTGCAAAGAACGAAGATATTGGACCAATAGTGGATAAAAAAATGAAAGGATGAGAGGAAATACTAAAGTCGTAGAACATCAAAGAAGGTCCAGGAAAGAAGACTGCAGTGGTATGGCCATGTGATGAGAACGGATGAGCCATAAGTAGCGAGGAGAGTGATGCAGATGGAGGTGCCTGGTGGGAGAGCCAGAGGAACACCAAAGCGAAGGTGGATGGATGTAGTTAGAGAAGACCTGACAGACACACAATTGTCAGAGGACGATGGGTTCGACCGAGCCAGGTGGAGGAGTTAAGCTGTCAGAAAAATCGACCCCCACATAGAAGAAGAAGAAGAAGAAGAAGAAGAAGAAGAAGAAGAAGAAGAGTCACCGTCCCAATTTCTAAAGGGCAAGGCACATCAAGGGCCTAAGGTGATACATCATTTAATTAGGGATGTGTCACCTGACATTGGTTTAGTCTGAAAGTTTTCGTTAGTTCACATGGACCTTCTGTACTAAATTGTACCTCCTCATAGGTCTGGACATTGCTTTTTGCTGGGAGTTTCATTTGCAAAATTGTTTGTATTCTGACTAATTATATATATATATATACATATATATACATACATATATACACATATATGCACGATAGTTTTCTGAAATTTACTTTTGCGCAGCGTTCATCGGCACCAAAAAATTAATAATTCTGAACAAAGAAAAGTAGATATGAACGACAATCACAGACGAATGAAATACAATATACACTATCATGATCACAAAAGCATCTAAATACTCGTGTTTTTGATGACAATGGAAATAAATGCAGTTTAAGCAACCCACATACCCTGAAACTGATGCAGACAGAATCAATAATGAGTTCACTATTGTTACTGATTACTATACATAAAGAAATAAGTATAAAATGCGTAAATAATAATTAAATAAATAGGGAAAAAACTCAGTGAATAAATAAGTGAATGAATGAATAAGTTAATGAAGCCACAGAAGCCACACCCTTCAATTAATGTAGTGAAAAAACCGAACATTTATA
Source organism: Macrobrachium rosenbergii (assembly GCF_040412425.1). NCBI lineage: Eukaryota > Metazoa > Arthropoda > Malacostraca > Decapoda > Palaemonidae > Macrobrachium > Macrobrachium rosenbergii. The sequence goes on from NC_089766.1 coordinate 48,346,822, forward strand.
ATGTTTACTAGCAAATTATCAATGTTTACAAGTAAACATCAATGCTTACAGGTAAAACATCAATTTTTACAAGTAAACATCAATGTTTATAAGTAAACATTAATGTTTACAAGTACACATCCATTTTTAGAAGTACAATATCAATGTTTACTAGTAAACAGTAATGTTTACAAGTAAAATATCCATGTTTACAAGTAAAAATCCATGTTTACAAATAAACTTCAATAATTACAAGTAAACATCAATGTTTACAAGTAAAACAACTTCAATAATTACAAGTAAACATCAATGTTTACAAGTAAAACATCAATGCTTATAAGTAAAATCTAAATGTTTACAAGTAAAACATCAATGTTTACAAGAAAACATCAATGTTTACAAGTACACGTCAATGTTGGCAAATAAAATAATGTTTACAAGTTACACATCACTGTTTACAAGTAAAATGTCAATTTTTACATGTTAACATCAATGTTTATAATAAACATCAATGTTTATGCATTAAATATCAATGTTTACAAGTAAACTTCAATGTTTACAAGTAAAATATCAATGTTTACAAGTAAAATGTCAATTTTTACATGTAAAGACCAATGTTAATAATAAACATCAATGTTTATGTGTAAAATATCAATGTTTACAAGTAAACTTCAATGTTTACAAGTAAAATATCAATGTTTACAAGTAAAATAATTTTACAAAATCAATGTTAATAATAAACATCAATGTTTATGTGTAAAATATCAATGTTTACAAGTAAAACATCAATGTTTGCAAGTAAAACATCAATGCTTACAAGTAAACATCAATGTTTACAAGTAAAATATCAATGTCTACAAGCAAAACATCAATAGTTACAAGTAAGACATCAGTGTTTACAATTGAACATATTTACAAGTAAACATCAATATTTACAAGTAAAACATCAATGTTTACAAGTAAAACATCAATATTTACAAGTAAAACATCAATATTTACAAGTAAAACATCAATGTTTACAAGTAAAATATCAATTTTAACAAGTAAACATCAATGTTTACAAGTAAAACATCAATGTTTACAAGTAAAATATTAATTTTTATAAGTAAAACATCAATGTTTACAAGCGAAACATCCCCTTACAACACATTCAAACGCAGCTCAGAAACAGCAAAAAGAACATGAACCTAAACATAAACACTAAACCAAATCACAGGAAAAAAAAAAACATACCTGTACACGAATAAGCCCCCACCCCCAAACCCCCTCCCCCCTCCCCGACTCGCTCTCCCTTCCTCGAAGTCCCAAGAGGATTAGTTTTATTGGCAGGCGGGACAGCCATAGGCCCAGAAACACACAGAACAGTCAGTATGATAAGAAGAGAACAGAACAGAATATAGAATTTAGGCCAGAGGCCAAGCGTTGGGACCTATGAGGTCACTCAGTGCTGAATGGGAAACTGACAGTAAGAAGGTCTGAAAGGTGTGACTGGAGGAAAACCTCAAAGCAGTTGCACTAGGAAACAATTGTTAGAGAAGGTGGAACGTCAGATGGAAGAAAAAAGAATCTGAACGGAGGTACAGTAAAAGAAATGAGAGAGGTTGCAACTGGTGCCCTAAGGAATGGACGCTGCAAAGACCCTGAAGTAACGCCTACAGTGCACCACGTGAGGTGCACTGACGCGTTGACAGGAAGGTCACCAAAAGAAAGGTATATTCTGTTTATATGAAAATAAATATTATTCTTTATTTATATATTATCTCCAAGAGTAATCACTGATGAACTCAACGTATTAAAATGCATTTCCTTGAATTTTACAAAAATTTATTTCTTTATATTTGTGTCAAGAACATGATGGACAATTCTGTCTTTTTTTTCAGAATATATTCAGCTTTCAGGGTGGAATTCGGCTTTCTTCTTCTTCTTCTTCTTCTTGTTCTTCTTCTTCTTCTTCTTCTTATTATTATTATTATTATTATTATTATTATTATTATTATTATTATTATTATTATTATTATTATTATTATTCAGTAGATAAAACCCAGTTCGAATGAAACAAGCCAACAGGAGCCACTGACTTGAAATTCAAGCTTCCAAAGAATATTAAGGTGTTCATTTGAAAGAATTTACTGAAAATTACCAGGAAATACAGAAAAAAGAGATCAGATACTACAAAAGAAAACGGATTATTTAATAAACAAACAAACAAATAAGTAGATAAAGACATAAATGAATTAATAAAACAAAAGGTAAATTGTTTTAGGGTAGCAAGGGAAGGGACGGCTGGATCCTCGCCTGAAATTCTGAGGTTCTAATTGACAACCTCAGGGAGACTGTTCAACAGTCCAACGGTTTTGAGGGATAAAAGACTTCAGGATCTTTTTACTGATTATAATTTTTCTTATTCGCCTCACAAGCTCCACTGCAATAAAGGGAATTAGGCTACACGTCGCTTCGGAACTGAAAGAATTCGTTACAGGTAATCTAGGTAACTGATTCATTTAGTAGACCGAGGCATAACGGGGCAAAGTCACGTAAACGCTGACAGTGCAACAAGAGAAGTGCAAGTTGCGTAAGAATGTCTTGTATGTGTGTGTGTGTGTGTGTGTGAATGAGCTTCACGTAAAGTATGAAAAAGCTACTTTCTCCCCTTAGCAAAGGAAAATATACACGAGATATATACAAAGTTCAAATAAACTTTTGAGATATTTTTGTCGCCGGGAACGTGACCTCTTTCCTTACCATCACGAGCACAAAAACATTCTTGGACAAGCGAAAGAGTTAAATTCCAATAAAAGCAACATGGCGGGGAACAAATATGAAAAACACGGTTGCAAACCCCATTTCGAAAACTGAGAGAGAGAGAGAGAGAGAGAGAGAGAGAGAGAGAGAGAGAGAGAGAGGGGCTCTCTCTCTCAGGGTGATGTCGCCGACCTGCTCCCGGTGGTGGATGGATCTTGCTCCAGTCTAGAATTGCCCAGACACAGACAGGCAGAGGCAGGCAGTACCGGGCCACACGTCGATGTGCGAGGACGTGCGTTGTGTACCGCTCTGTCCTATATCTCCCTCTTCTCTCTTTCACCGCCAGGCGAGAAGGGCTTGTGGAAGGTGACGGGGCGCCTCCGTAGAATGCGAGACTTCGCTGGTTTATTTCTCTGATTTGTCGTTAAAAACTTTCACTGGTTTGGTTTCGTTTTCTTTCCACAGCGAAGTTCAGAGTTGAATCGCTTCCGAAACTATTTCCGTCGTCAAATGGTGCAAAAGGCGTTTTCGTAGATGCTGATTATTAATTAAAAGATTGGAAAAAACTTCCAGAACTTTTTACATCGAAATTATATATTCACACATACGGGATATCGATCTCTGCGCAACTTCATACTTCATTCTCGCGCCTGCCATTCTTGTTTCAGGAAATTTAAAAAAAGGAATAGAGCCCTTCGATGTGTTTTAAGAAAGAGTATAACGTCCACTGACCTTCACATAGATCTAAGAGTGAAAAAAATAAAGAGCTCATAAAAGGTATTCGACTACCAAAAAAGATCCCACAGCGAAGAGTTGACAGATACCGCCAATTCTTCCGCGGGGGGGAGAAATTGACACTAAACTTCGGAGAGCTTTGGCCGAGTTGTTTTAAAAGTCAGCTGACGGAACAACAACTTCCTTCCTCAATAACTTCCTCCGGAATATTTCCCCTTTTTCATTAACCCAAGGAGGAGGAGTTCTTCAGGCCTATTAGGGTCGAGAATAGGAAGAAGAAGAAGAAGCGGAGCAGAAGGAAATCCCGCCATTTTCAAGATGCTCGGTAAAACTATTGGCTTCGCACTGGTGCTCGTTCTGCTAGTAGGTGAGTCTATCTGGGAGTACAGGTAAAAGGTATTTCTCGTTTTTCCAGCTTTTCATTTACATTTTTCTTTTTTCTCTTTTTACTTTTTTTTCCAACCGGCTTTCTGATCGATAATGGGCGTCAGCCTTTGATGAAATGAAATTTATATAAGTATACATGTGTATATATATATATATATATATATATATATATATATATATATATATATATATATATATATATATAACCACTCTGCACACATTCCTTCAGAGCCTCTGACTTCAATTTTTTTTTGGGGGGGATGAGGTTGCTAGTCCATGCCCCGCCCCCCTCTCCACCCTGGATGCTGAAACCACTATAGCTGAACAACTGCCAGGTACATAATTCACTACGTAGGTATATAAATAGATATATGGATACAATAGACAGTGATTATGACCCTCGTCTAAGAGAGAACAAGGTTTGGACCACCCGGCTTGGGCGGAGGCAGACCGACGCCCACGGGCGTAAGTGATTCCCAAATTACAGTGTAGTGAATCTGATATTAAACGACATTTGTGTCTTAACGCTTTTGAATATAAGAAGTCACGTTTGAGTAAGTGACACATTAACACACATACATACATACATATATATATATATATATACATATACATATATATATATATATATATATATATATATATATATATATATATATATATATATAATGTATATGTATATGTATATATATATATATAATGTTATACGTATATACATGCATATCTTAATTTCGCAATTACATTACACGTAAAAGATAAGTTTAAGCTATGTCATCGTAATTGAGGAAGATATCAAAGGCTTTATATGAAAACTGATTCAGTTTTGTCTTCTGCATCGTTTTTTATGATTATGATGACCATTATGATGATGATGATTATGATGATGATTATGATGACGATTATGTTGACCATTATGATGATTATTATGGTGACCATTATGATGATTATTATGATGACGATAATGATGATGATTATGATGACGATTGTGACGACGATTATGATGACGATTACGATGATGATGATGATTATGATGACGATTATGATGACGATTGTGACGATGATTATGATGACGATTATGATGATGATTATGATGACGATTGTGACGACGATTATGACGATGATTATGATGACGATTGTGATGACGATTAATGGCCAAACTGCAACCCTAGCAGGAACAGCCAATGAACTCCAATGGGGAGAACATTATACTGTAGTTACGATAAAACAACAAGTGTAAAGAATAAATGATTAACGAAACGCATCAAGGAAAAACACACACACGTATATATATATATATATATATATATATATATATATATATATATATATATATATATATATCCCAAATATATATATATATATATGAAATGGGACTTGCTTGAATCTCCTAAGCAAACAAGAATTGAACTTCGAAACTTCTAACGTTTCTGCTATAGGATTTGGAGAAAAATTTCAGTACTTAGTAAAAATCTAGGAGAAAACTTCTCTTGGGATGTATGGTGTCTCAGTACTCTGTCAAATCTAGAAGAAAACTTCTATTGGATTGTGTGGTGTGGAACCTCAACACAGTACATGCAAGACCCTCGGGATTAAGTCATATCTAGTACTGCGTGGTGGATAGTATAGTCTGGGAAGCTTTATTTCTATGGGACGGACATAAATATTAACAATTTTAGAAAACATGCACAATCATCTCTGGCTGAATGACGGTGTAGGAGGTTAATATTGATCTGGGATAAGAAATTCACAAGAGCTCTAGATTTTATCAAACAATTTAACATATTGTTCATCAGCTGAAGAACAAATAGGGGAACAATATTCAAAATTTGACCGAAAAAAAGTACAAAAACGTTAATCTCCTCAGGAGAGAGTTCTCACAGAAGGTGACATAATCCTGGTATGTTGATCAAAGAATATAGAATTTTTGTGACACAGATGGAGAGATAATCCAGTTATGTTGGTCAAAGATTACAGAATTTTTGTGACACAGATTGTGAGATAACACGGCTATGTTGATCAAAGAATATGGAATTTTTGTGACAGAAGGTGAGATAACCCAGCTATGTTGATCAAAGAATACAGAATTTTTGTGACACAGATTTTGAGATAACACGGCTATGCTGATCAAAGAATATGGAATTTTGTGACACTGAAGGTGAGATAATCTGGCTATGTTGGTCAAGGAATATGGAATTTTTGTGACAGAATATGAGATAATCCGGCTATGTTGGTCAAAGATTACAAAATTTTGTGACAGAATGTGAGATAACCTGGCTATGTTGGTCGAGGAATATGGAATTTTTGTGACACAGACAGAGATAATCTAGCTAATGTTGATTCCAAAATTACAGAATTTTGTTGATCAAAGAATGTGAGATAACCGGCTATGTTGGTAATGCTGATAACCCAGCTATGTTGGTCAAGGAATATGGAATTTTTGTGACACAGAAGGTGAGATAATCTGGCTATGTTGATACAAGATTACAAAATTTTGTGACAAAGAATGTGAGATAACCAGGCTATGTTGATCAAAGAATATGGAATTTTTGTGACGCAGAAGGTGTGATAATCCGGCTATGTTGGTCAAATATGGAATTTTTGTGACATAGAAGGTGAGATAATCCGGCTATATTGATCAAAGAATATGGAATTTTTGTGACGCAGAAGGTGAGATAATCCGTCTATGTTGGTCAAATATGGAATTTCTTTGACACAGAAGGCGAGATAACCCAGCTATATTGATCTATGATTACAGAATTTTGTGACACAGTAAGAGAGATCACCTGGCTATGTTGATGAAAAGTTAACATGTAACCAAGAATGACACTTAAAATTCTAAATTCCATGTGGCTGAAGAAACACCGTCTATAAAAAGATTAGGTCAGTGCGAAGAGGAGGGGGGTTGGGGGGCGCGGTTCCAGTGTCCTAGACCTGCTAACAATCGTCCTTTGAGTCATGTTAGAATTTCACACTAATTCCCCAGATTTTTCAGTGAAAAACCATTAGAATAAAATAGAACATACTATAGGATTTAGGCCAACAGCCAAGCGCTGGGACCTATGGGGTCATTCAGCGCTGAAAGGGATATTGACAGTAAAAAGGTTTGAAAAGTGTAACAGGAGGAATACCTCGCAGTTGCACTATGAAACAATTGCTAGGAGAGGGTTGAGGAAAGTAAGATGGAAGAAAGAGAATTTGAACGGGGTACAGTAAAAGGAATGGAAGGGGTTGCAGCTAGGAGGCCGAAGGGACGCTGCAAAGGGCCTTCAGTAACGCCCACAGTGCACCACATGAAGTGCACTGACGGCGCTGCCACCCCTAAGAGGTGAAAAACCATTGGGAAATGGAAAATATCTTATAATGAGCCGAATTTCTAGTAAAATGCAAATACTCTGACCATAATCTTATAATTTCTCCTAAGGTCATCCAACAATACCTTCATAAGCCAATGAAGATTTTCTTTCTCAGATCGTCTGTGACAAAAGAGTTCTAGAAAGAAACCTTTATTGACAGAAGTATTGATTGCCAGTCATCTGTTCATAATTCTGATTTAGATTACGAGACAATATGTATTTACACATGTCGTCCCTCATTATTATTATTATTATTATTATTATTATTATTATTATTATTATTATTATTATTATTCAGTAGATGAACCCTATTCATATGGAACAAGCCCACCAAAGGGGCCACTGACTTGCATTCAAACTTCCAAAGAATACGGTGTACCTGTCCTGTCAAAGATGGCTGCAATGTTTGCGTCATTTTGTGCTTACACTGAGCCTACAATATATCAGTTGCATGAAGTTTCTCTCTATTTTCTTAATTAAGATATGATGCTTAAACGCAGAGTTCAACAACCACAGGCCATTTTGTGTTACACACACACAAAAAAATATATGGACACATCGCTTTTCATAGACGTGTACATTACTTTTTCTGGCTGTTTGCTGTCATTTATAATTCTCTTGAATCTGTTTTTGCTATTTATCAAGTTAAAGAACAGTCTCTCTCATAGGATGCTTGCTCTACAAGGTAATGGCCTTTTCGTATTGATCTATACGAATGTTTAATCATTTTGATTAATAATCAATAGTAATGTAAGTATCCTTATTCCTTTGTACGTGTGTGTGTGTGCGTTTTTGTGTGTTCTTACTAAGATACGAACCTCTCTCACTTCTTTAATTCTACGTTTCATCCCACGACGAAAATAAAGCCAAAGGCAATTTCCTTATCTAATCTGACAAAGAAAAGAAAAAAACCCAAGAAAGAAGAAGAAGAAGAAGAAGAAGGGGGAAAATGAGGGTGAAGTCTCAAGACAGGTTTCCGAAGCTGCTGCTGCAGCATCGACTGGAATTAAGCACTTCAGCTCCCGAGGCTTTGCTTATCAGAGCAGATTTAAACCCTATTGCGCTCCCAGCCTTATCTCTTCTTCTTATCTGAATGACGCAACACTTTACGCTCCTCTCCCTGGCAAACCTGAAATAACTGCCGCGCGTTATTCGGTCCCGGAAGGAAAAGGAAGAATGGAACGGAATGTAGAATTTAGACTTTCCCCTTTTTAGCAATAATGCTCGGATCTAACCGTCCAGTAGCAGCGGGAACAAGTAACGCCAGGTAGCAAAACGTCGCTGGGAGGCAATTTTCCAACCCAGGATTCTTTCGGACCGATCGCAAGGTATTCCTTCCAACGGCCAAGTGAAAACTCCGCCCGTTTGCTGGCTTTCAACTCTGCCGATTAGTGTGCGATGATTTGGAAACTCCCACTTCTAAAAACCGCCCCAACCCCCGAAAGCGACGTCCTTTTTAACTGAAATATCTCTGTTCTAAAAGAAAAGGGAAGCAGGTTGAGAGAGAGAGAGAGAGAGAGAGAGAGAGAGAGAGAGAGAGAGAGAGAGAGAGGGGTTGGTGTTTGATACGGAGAATTTTATGGCCGGAAGTATTACTGGTCTGGTGGAATCTCTCGCGTCCTGCTTTTGTGACTTTCTAGATGGAATCTCGAATATGCCAGCTCTCTAAATTTCTTTTTTAATTTTAATTCAGTCTTTGTGTAATGCAATACAGTAAGTCGAATTTTGAAACGATGGTTTATGTTGACAATTATGATGTTGGTTTCAAGTTTTCTGTAAAGGAAAACTATTGGGTTGGTTATTCGTCTGTCAGTCCGCACTTTTTCTGTCCGCCCTCAAATCTTAAAAACTCCTGAGGCTAGAGGGCTGCAAATTGGAATGTTGATCACCCACCCTCCAATCATCAAACATACCAAATTACAGCCCTCTAGCCTCGGTAGTTTTTATTTTATTTAAGGTTAAATTTAGCCATAATCGTGCCGTGGTTCAAGATTCATGGACCGAGGCTCATACAGCATTATACCGAGACCACCGAAAGACGGATCCATTTCCGGCGGCCTTGATTATACGCTGTACAGAAAACTCGCTTTATTTGATTTCCCCCGTATCAGACTTAAATGGCGCAGATAACAGATAATACCCCTTTGATGAGAATATACTTCAATGTCAGTTTTTCCCACTCACGTGCCTCGTATCACTCTGACGTCTGCCCAACGACGCGCGGGGGACACAAACGTCTTTCCCAGCCGTAATTAAGGTCCTATTAGGAACTCGAAACACTTCTATTCGAAAGCGTGTACGTCTGTTTACTCTGCCATAAAAGCGAGACCATTTCTTGTCGGCCACTTTAATTATGATTACGTGGGCCATAATTAGAACTTCTCTTTGATCAACCGCCTTTGATAATTCCCTATTTCTATGAAGGCAGATTGCAGGGGCATCCTAATTTCTCTCTCTCTCTCTCTCTCTCTCTCTCTAACTAAATTCAGCCGAGGGGAAAATATCACTCTGAATAAGATTTTTTTGAGGGGTGGAAGTGGTAGAGGGTGGGGGTGGGGGTAGGAGGTTCCATTTCCATACTATTTTCAGATATGGGGGGAAAAATATTTCTCCCAATAGGTGTTTTGACTAATATGTTTTTCATATTTCCCATATTTTCAGTCACTAACTTTTTTTTTTATTTCTGATTTGCTTTGATTTTTTATTTATGTTTTGGGGGTATTTTCATCATTTTATTAATTACGTGGTTTTTTTTTTTGTTCCTTGGGGGGAAGTGGTACAAATGTTCTCACAATAAATACATTGGCTTTTTAGTTTTTTCTGAAAAGAAAACTATTGTGCCGGCTTTTTCTGTCCGTCCGCACATTTTTCCTGTCCGGCCTCAGATCTTAAAAACTGCTGAGGTTAGAGGGCTGCAAATTGGCATGTTAATCATCCACCCTCCAGTCATCAAACATACCAAATTGCAGCCCTCTAGTCTCAGCGGTTTTTATTTTATTTAAGTTTAAAGTTAGCCATGATTGTGGGTCTGGCAACGATATAGGCCAGGCCACCACCGGGCCGTGGTTAAAGTTTCACGGGCCGCGGCTCATACAGCATTATACCGAGACCACCGAAAGATAGGTCTATTTTCGGTGGCCTTGATTATACGCTGTACAGAAAACTCGACTGCGCCGAAGAAACTTCGGCGCATTTTTTACTCGTTTTACTTTTTATTCTTTATTTCTGTTTCCTAAAATATTTTGATTACTTCTACTGACCTTTGTTTAGTACTGATTAACAAGCTAACCTTTTTAATCGTAATTCTTTATCTCTCATTTCTGAACTGATTATACATACATACATTTTATATATATATATACATATACATATATATATAATATATATATGCATTTATATATTATATATATATATATATATATATATATATATATATATATATATATATATATATATATATATATATATATATATATATATATACATACATACACACGAACACACATATATCACTATGTGCCGCATATATCATTATGCGCCGCATATCATTACACATGAAAGCCTTTCCAAGGCTGGAGACGGGGCAGCATCTGAAGAGCATTGACATATCGACTTAAACCCGGCTTAAAAAAAAAAAAAACCTTGTTACTTCTGCCAAGGAGGTTGTTTTTTTAGGTTCTGCCTGTCAGTCTGTCAGTCTGGTATTATGGATGATTAACGTCTGTTACGTGTAATTGGGGAGAGGAAGATTATTATTATTATTATTATTATTAATCTTTTGTCGCTATAGAAACCATCTACAGAAAGGAACGGAATGGAATATAGACTTTAAACCAAAGACCAAGCACTGGGACCTATGAGGTCATTCAGCGCTGAAAGGTTATCTGACAGTAAGTTCTGAAAGGTTTAACACGGTGGATAGTCAGACGGAAGAAAGAGAATATGAACGGAGGTACAGTCAAAGGAATGAAAGAGGTTGCAGCTAGGGGGCTATGGAAGGGACGCTGCAAAGACCCTTAAGTAACGCCTACAGTGTACCGCATGAGGTGCACTGACGACAATTAACCCCCTACGCGGCAACTAACGAAAGCTTCCTCGAAGTTCCTGAGCTGTTGAAATATTTTGGCCGTAATTTAATTTCGCGACGGACGGCCAAATTAGATCACGTAAAATTCAATGTGATTTTGCGGAGGACGGACGAGATGAAAGTGGTTAGTGGATAATTAGATTGCGGGCAAAAATATGCTTTTGGTCGTGATATAAAAAGATACCTCGCGAATACGCGAAGAACGTGGAAACGAAGACACCAATATCTTTGTTCAACGCAGGAAATAAATGCAAATAAATGCATTATATGTTTCACAGGACGTTTAGAAACTGATTCATCACATATAGCAACTATATATTGTACAATATAATTATATATATATATATATATATATATATATATATAGCTATATGTATACATATATATATTCATGTTTATAAATATATATATGTATATATATGCACACACACACATATATGTATACACATACATACACACACATACATACATATATAACCTATGGATCGACAAGATCAGGCACCGCACGAAAATACCAGTCTAACACCCCCATTCACCCACCTTAATCTATATTGAAAAACCACACTAATTTTCTTTCCGTCTGTTGTGTGTGTGTGTGTGTGTGTGTGTGTGTGTGTGTGTGTGCACAGAAATTATTGTATTTAAAGTTCTCTGGTTTTTAAGTTTTTAGAGCACGCAGGCTGCAATTTTTCATTATTATTATTATTATTATTATTAAAAAGCTCATTACCTTAAAGTGACTGGACTCTTTACAATCATCTATGAGATAGTTTTCAAGGGAAAACAGCTTTAACTATTATTATTATTATTATTATTATTATTATTATTATTATTCAGCTTGAAGAAACATTCACGTGGGCTAAGTTTAAAATGCTGTAGTTATTCAAAGCAACCTTCCACAACAACAGAATATGAAACTATGAAAGAGGAAAAAAAAAAAATAAATAACAGTAAACCAACAAACAAATATCTGCATAGTAACCAGGGACGCAAGTCAGAAAAAAAAACAATGGCGCATCGCGCTATAAAGTTGTGTTATGGTCCATCTTGAAACTTTTCACCACCGACGCATTCCACTTTAGTACTGTATGGCATTAGGTGTGTCTGAAGTGACGGTTATTTTCATTCTCCATGCTTTAGTGGCATAGTACATTATTCTTTTATGTATTTCATTCACAAATGATACTGTTTTTAGTCCAAAGCTTCCCTGCCTCTCTCTCTCTCTCTCTCTCTCTCTCTCTCTCTCTCTCTCTCTTGGAAGATGAATAAATACGTTTTCCACAAAAGGATGTTTTATATGATGTCCAACAGTTATTCACTTACGAGCTTGTTGGCATGTGCTACGCATGCTGGAACTCGGCATTGTTGTCTTACCTGCCCTCCTGACCCCTACCTACCCCAACTCCACCCGGGGCGGACAAACAGGTTTGCTGGAGGAGGGTGCATGTCTCCCCTACCCAACCATTCCCTACCTACCTACCCCGCCCCCACCCGGGGCGGACAAACAGGTTTGCAGGAGGAGGGTGGATGTCTCCCCTACCCTCCCATCCCCCTACCTACCCCGCCCACATCTGGGGTGGACAAACAGGTTTGCAGGAGGAGGCTGGCTGTCTCCCCTACCCTCCCATTCCCCTACCCACCCCGCCCACATCTGGGGCGGACATACCAGTTTGCAGGAGGTGGGTGGCTGTGTCATGTCTCCCCTACTGTCACCTGGGAAAGGACAAACAAAAGCCACTCGGATGTTATTATTATAATAGATGTTTTTTCTGTTCATCTTCGGCAACTGGCTACTTTGCTCTCTCTCTCTCTCTCTCTTTCCAAATCCATATATTGTTGTTTTCAGGGAAGAGTCGTAAAAGGGGAAAGCGATCGTCTACGTATGTTATTAGAGTTACGGCAGCTAGAAAAGTTAAGAACTAGTTTGCAAACAACCAGACCGCTAAGGCGTAAACGCCCGAGGGTAACTAATTCATCACAATGTTTCCGAGTTCAATTATTGCAAACTGAACAAGCAATATCCAGCGAGCGACAAAAATGTTTTCCACAAAATCAAATAGATATACCAGTTCATCTATTAGTTTCACGTAGATTCTTAACTGAAGACATATATATGTGAAAAGGACTTAGGATGATTGCGTTATATATTTAATTTTATTTAGCTAAGCATTTTTCTTGGAGATACTCTGGGCAAAGGTCAGTGGAAACAGTGCCTATGTACTGAGCGAGTCAGTGCTGATGAAGGAATTGCCAGAGCATCACCTGGGGCACGATGCCCTACGTCTCCCTGGGAATCCAGAAGCACTGACTCGTTGAATACATAGGCACTGTTTCCAGAATATCTCCAAGAAAAATGCTTGGCTAAAAAAACTAAATATATAACATAATCATTCCAAATATTTTTCATGTTACAGTATTTCGCTGTGTTTAGTACCAGCCCCTGGGGATCAAATGTCCCTAAGTGCGTTTGATTCCCCCAGGGGCTAGTACCAAACATGGCAAAACAGTGATTCATCTTCACTGTTTTGCCGTGTTTAGTAGTAGCCCCTGGGGGATCAAATGTCCCTATGTGCATTTGATCCCCTCAAGGGGCTAGTACTAAACATGGCAAAACAGTGATTCATCTACACTGTTTCACTGTGTTTAGGACTAGCCCCTGGGGTGTTAAATGTGTTTCCCATGTTTATTACTAGCCCTGGGAGATCAAATGCACTTAGGACATTTAAACACAGCAAAAAGGGAAGACAAATCACTTTTACGTGTTTAACTACATGGGGAAAAGTGAGACGAATCACTGTTTCGCCGTGTTTAGTGAAGCCCCTGGATTTCACATATTGACTGTAACATATACAAAAACAAGTGAAAATGAGCCGAAGTTTCTTCGGCGCAGTCGAGTTTTCCGTACAGCATATAATCAAGGCCACCGAAAATAGATCTATCTTTCGGTGGTCTCGGTATAATGCTGTAATGAGCCGCGGCCCGCGAAACTTTAACCACGACCCGGTGGTGGCCCGTCCTACATCGTTGCCAAAAGCACGATTAGGCTAACTTTAACCTTAAATAAAATAAAAACTACTGAGGCTAGAGGGCTGCAATTTGGTATGTTTGATGATTGGAGGGTGGATGATCAACATGTCAATTTGCAGCCATCTAGCCTCAGTAGTCTTTAAGACCTGAGGGCGGGCAGAAAAAAGTGCGGACGGACAGACAAAGCCGGCACAATAGTTTTCTTTCTAGAAAATTAAAAGCTGCCGACAAATACAGCATAACTCACTGTATAAAAGGTGCTGCAACTGTGCTGCACTTCTGGAAAAGCTTTCTTTAACAGCTCAGCAGAAATCGATATATGAGAATTTATCGAAAATGTAAAATAAATTCTGAGAAAAAAAAAATGTTCCGACATAAAGAGGGGAACGAATTACGAATTTCATGCAAATGACACCAAGAGTGATGATTACCAAATTATATTTTGCACCACTGCATATTTTGCAACTTCTCGTTACTGCAGCAGTAAAGTTGGGATATTTTGCAGGAAGGCAGCAACTTAGCCCCTAAGTTGGGTTATTTATCAGCTCTCGCCTTCCGGCCCCCCACCAAAACGCCGAACTTGGAGACTGGCGTTTCTTTCTGCGGTAATTTATTGATTTTTTATTTTTATTTTTTAATAAAGTGTTATCTCTTCTTTCTGTATTTCCCTTTGCTTCCTCTTACTTCTTCCTAATGAACACCTTAATAAATATTCTTTGGAAGCTTGAATTTCAAGTCAGTGGCCCCTTTGGTGGGCTTGTTCCGTATGAGTAGGTTTCATCTTCTGAATAATAATAATAATAATAATAATAATAATAATAATAATAATAATAATAATAATAATAATAATAATAATAATAATAATAATAATAATAATAATAATAATAATAATAATAGTGGAGAAACAAAACCACAGTCATGTATGTGTACATATATTTGAAGATAAGATCTGTACAGAGAACTTTCGGGAATCGGTTCGATTCTCCTTTTCAACTGAGATTGAAAATGGGAATCGAACAGATTCCCGAAAGCCATCTTTAAATATTATTATTATTATTATTATTATTATTATTATTATTATTATTATTATTATTATTATTATTATTACTGGAGAAGCATATCCACGTTATGTATATGTACATATATCTTTAAATATATGTACATA
>NC_089766.1:48367296-48414796 GCF_040412425.1 Macrobrachium rosenbergii
TACAGTTGCTACTTATGAATGTGAGGCAAGAATACAGTTGCTACTTATCAATGTGAGGCAAGAATACAGTTGCCACTTATCAATGTGAGGCAAGAATACAGTTGCCACTTATCAATGTGAGGCAAGAATCTCGCCTCACATTGATAAGTGGCAACTGTATTCTTGCCACACATTCATAAGTGGCAACTGTATTCTTGCCTCACATTCATAAGTAGCAACTGCATTCTTGCCTCACATTCATAAGTGACAACTGTATTCTCGTCTCATACATAATTGATAAGTGGCAACCGAACACATTCAAACCCAACGCCTATATAGCAGCATGGCTCGCCTTCAACGACAATCCTACTTCGAGCCTTCTTCTTCTTCTTCTTCTTCTTCTTCTTCTTCTTCTTCTGCCATCCACCAGTCAACTCCAGATGACAAGTAGGCTTGCCAACTACCTGGTCTAGAAATCCGGGAGATCGTGCACACACAGTACTAAGCGATGCATTACTTATGAAATGATATATCTCTTATCTGAAAAGAGAATTATTATGGAGACGGCTATTTGTCTGTCAGTCCGCACTTTTTCTGTCCGCCCTCAGATCTTAAAAACTACTGAGGCTAGAGGGCTGCAAATCGGTATGTTGATCATCCACCCACCAATCATCAAACATACCAAATTGCAGCCCTCTAGCCTCAGGAGTTTGTATTTCATTTAAGGTTAAAGTTAGCTATGATCGTGCATCTGGCACCGCTAAAGGTGCCAACAACACTGGCCACCACCGGGCCGTGGCTGAAAGTTTCATGGGCTGCGGCTGAGATTTTCATAGGCTGTGGCTGAGAATTTCACACAGCATTATACGCTGTACAGAAAACTCGACTGCGCCGAAGAAACTTCGACGCGTTTTGTCACTTGTCAATAGTTGTAGATGATAAATAAATTGTACCCCCAATAAATTGAAACTTCAATTTATCACAATTGAAAAAAAGAAGACTGATATACGTATTCCTTTTTCCGCGAGTCCCCAGCACTTTTTAAATACATTTTTCACTCATTATGTATCACAGCCTTTTATTCACTAAAAGAAGCGCTCTGCCTTCAAAGGTATCCTTTTAAAAAACACTGTAAAAATAATAATAAAAAAAATACTTTCTCATTTTTCGAGAACGGTGCAATATTTTATACATATATTTTTTTTACTAGGGCGCAAAATGTAATTGCATAAGAACGAGAATGTCATATTTGTATGTACGTACGAATCGCCGTTTCTCCTAGCCCAGTTCGAATCCGGGCAGAGGGGTATTATGGGGTTAATCAGCGTGTTTCCGAATTCTGCTCAAGCGAAGATGGAGGGCATTACTACCCTAATACTATTCTTCTTGCATTTTAATACATTTTTATCTATTTATTAATTTATTTGTTCTTGTTTGATAAGTGAGATCTCTTCCTAATGAACACTTTAATATTCTCTGGAAGCTTGAATTACAAGTCCATTGAATAGGTTCATAATAATAATAATAATAATTATTATTATTATTTTGTTGAAGAGAATGGCAGCATCAGTGGAATTGATTTTATATATGGTGTTCTCAATTCTTCTTATTATTTTCTTTTCGTCAGGGCTGGTATTTGCTAATAACTGGCCAGCGTCCATAGTCTGGGTAAGGAATTGGTTTCTTGAAATGTTATTAATTTTGTTACATAAAAGAAATGGAAGTTAAATGTGGCGTTTGGTCACCGTAGAGTTTTAGGAAATCGGGATTCGTCGTACTCTCGTGTAGAATCTTCGTCGTTGTTCTAAGGGGTCTGTTACCTTCAAATAATAATAATAATAATAATAATAATAATAATAATAATAATAATAATAATAATAATAATAATAATAATAATAATAATAATAATAATTATTATTATTATTATTGTTAACAAAATGATTATCACCTTATTATTATAGAACACAACCCTTTGACTTATTTGCCCACCATGGGACAGAGTTTATTATTATTATTATTATTATTATTATTATTATTACTCAGAAGATGAACCCTATTCATATGGAACAAGCCCACCACAGGGGCCATTGACTTGAAATTCCAAAGATTATTAAAGATTATTATTATTATTATTATTATTATTATTATTATTTATTCAGAAGATGAACCCTATTCATATGGAACAAGCCCACCAGAGGGGCCACTGACTTGAAATTCAAGAAACTTCCAAAGAATACTAAGGTGTTCATTAGGAAGAAATAAGAGGAAGTAAAGGGAAATACAGAAAGAAGAGACCCTACTTATTAAAAAAGAAAAAAAATTAATAAATAAGTAAATAGATAAAATTATATTAAAATGCAAGGAGAACAGTATTAGGGTAATAATGCACTGCATCTTCTCTTGAATTTCTGAAGCTCCAGAGAGATACTGAACATGGAAGCTACTGACTTCCTTGGCAGAAGAATGAAAATCTTCGTACTCTCTCTCTCTCTCTCTCTCTCTCTCTCTCTCTCTCTCTCTCTCTCTGGCAGGAGCCTGAATCCGTCTGCGTTATCAATTTTGCTATTAATTGGTATTTCATCAGCGCCTACTAAGTTTCCCAGTCCCATCTGTGAAAATGTTCATATTACTTTCTTTTATACTAATACCAATTCATGCGTACAAAAGACGGTGGGAGAGAGAGAGAGAGAGAGAGAGAGAGAGAGAGAGAGAGAGACTCTGTGTTTAGAGAGAGATCCGACATATGACTTCGAGAGAGAGAGAGAGAGAGAGACTCAGTCTTCAGAGAGAGATCCGACAATTGACTTCCTTTATACTAATACCAATTCATGCGTACAAAAGACGATGAGAGAGAGAGAGAGAGAGAGAGAGAGAGAGAGAGAGAGAGAGAGAGAGAGAGAGAGAGAGAGAGAGAGAGAGAGAGAAATTCCGACAGGACAAGTGTCACGAATTGATTGCCTCTGAAGAAGTGTCCATTCGCGTGGACTTTGACAGAGGAACTTAATAAACTCGTGAAAGGCTTTGAAATGAGATAAGACCTGACGATCGGGATGAAAGTCAGGCGCCTTCTGACGTAGACAGAAGACATTAGGAACAGGATATAGAATTTAGGTCAAAGGTCAAGCAATAGCGTTTTTTTTTTAATGAACATCTCTATTGGATACCATTCAGTTTGAATGAGGTCCTGTTAGCAATTGTACTCATGCACAGAACAATTGTGTATGTGATAAAGTTAATATATATATGTGTGTGTATATATATATATAAAGTATATACATTATGTATATATATACTATATATATTTGTATATATAAACAAACACACACACACATATATATATATATATATATATATATATATATATATATATATATATATATATATATATATATATATATATATATATATATATATATATATATATATATATATATATATATATATATATATATATATATATATAATATTACTGTATTTGTGTATTTCATCAACTGTAGGAATACTTTAGTGTTTAAATACACCTGAGTTTCTAAATAATCTTAAAACTCTATGAATTACGAGGTCTACACTTACATTATTACACTCTCTAAATACACACTTATTATAATTTCCCTTACTGTTCTGTCTCTCATCTCTTTCCTTTCATTCTATCGGTCACCTCCAAGTGTCAATAACCTGAATTCTGTTTTATCAGATTTTCCTAGTATCAATCTTGGCTGCCCCTTCTTGCGAGAAACTCAAGATGGGTGCCCCAGACCATCAATCTTAAAAGTTTGCCTCCTGGTCTTAATCTCTTGGAATCTCTTATATATATATATATATATATATATATATATATATATATATATATATATATATATATATATATATATATATATATATATATTCCAGGCACATATGTATGTATATATATATATATATATATATCTACTTCATTCTCTTGATGTACCAAATGAAAACTGTAATCCATTATCAGATGGCCTTGGGACAAATGTTGATCAATCCAGTCTCGCTGTGAAAAAAAACGAGGTATTACGTGTTGAATGATACTCCCTATTGTGTACTAATTCTTTTAGATGTATGTTACTCTTCAGCCTTAATTTGTGCGCAGCTGTTGAGATACACTATGTCATCAATTATAACTAAAGCTTCGACGTATAACTCGATCGAGTGAGTGATGTTGAATCTGAGGCTGGGTCAATGCGTTTAAGAATACCAATATCCTGCTTCATAATCAGATCGCATCGTTTCAAAGAGTTAATCAATCAAATCATCAGAAAGTAGGATGCAGGCCAAAGGCCAAGCTCTGGGACCTATGAGGTCAGTCAGCGCTGAAAGGGAAATTGAGAGTAGGAGGTCTGAAAGGTGTAACAGGAGGAAAACCTCAAAGCAGTTGCACTCTGAATCAGTTTTTAGGATATAAGTGGTATATTTCGTTACAATCAAGACCATTTTATAGAAGGATGTTTACGCCAAAATGCTTTTGACATGGTTTATGGAAAGGAATTTAATTCTCGATTTTCGAAACACACATACACACATATGTATATATAATATATATACTCGTATGTTTATATATATGTATATATTGTATATATATGTATATATATATATAATATTAAAAAGCAGTTTATCCAAGAAAAATATAAAAACAAGGATCTCTGCCACACACACACTTCAACCGCTCAACCATTAATAGTGGATGAACCTCTGTGCAAAAAACTTCCACAGCCTCATCGCTGAATACACCTACACAAAAAAGCCACCAGCAGCACGTTGAAACCCTTACACGACATGCGCTGTCCACAAATATTCCTAAATTTCTTCTTCCAAATTATGTACACTTTTCACTAACCAAAACCCTCCATTTTTAGTTTTCTGTAAAAGAAAACTATTATGGAGATGGCTAATTGTCTGTCCGTCCGCACTTTTTTTCTGTCCGCCCTCACATCTTAAAAACTACTGAGGCTAGAGGGCTGCAAATTGGTATGTTGATCATCCACCCTCCAATCACCAAACATACCAAATTGCAGCCCTCTAGCCTCAGTAGTTTTTATTTTATGTAAGGTTAAAGTTAGCCATGATCGAGCGTCTGGCACCGCTATAGGTGCTAACAACACTGGTCATCACCGGGCCGTGGGTGAGAGTTTCATGGGCTGCGGATGAGAGTTTCGTGGGCCGTGGCTGAGTGTTTCATAGAGCATTATACGCAGTACAGGAAACTCGATTGCGCAGAAGAAACTTCGGGGCATTTTTCACTTGTTTTCACATGACCTTTATTTAATTTCTCTCTCTCTCTCTCTATCGTACCTGACCCTTCTATACTACGGAAGATTGATTTGCAAATATATGGTCTTTTATGCCTGTTGAAATGAATTTTTGCTTATTATAAATAACAATTACAATAAAAAATGAAAAAATATCTCCTTGTTGCCAACGAAAATTTGCTTATTTTGAAAAATAATTATAATAAAAATAAGAAAAATAAAAACTATTTGCTTGTCGCCACTGAATATTTACTTATTTTGAATAATAATTATAATAAAAATACGAAAAGTTAGAAAAGTATTTCCTTAATGCCAATGAATATTTACTTATTTTGAATAATAATTACAAAAAAATAAGAAAATAAAACTTATTTGCTTGTTGCCAATGAATATTTGTTTATTTTGAATAATAATTATAATAAAAATAAGAAAAATAAAAGGGATTTGCTTGTTGCCACTGAATATTTGCTTATTTTGAATAAGAAAAAAATAATTAAAATGAAAAAGTCTTTTAAAACTGTCAACACTGGAATAGACAGATGCAGAGAGAAAAAAAAAAAATGCAATGCAATAAGAAGGTTTAGTTTCCGGAACGAGACGATGTTTGCCGTTGCAAGTTAATCCCATATAATGACCAAACCAGTGGCACTCTGGCGGCATTATGGAAGAAGAAGAAGAAGAAGAAGAAGAAGAAGAAGAAGAAGAAGAAGAAGAAGAAGAAGAAGAAGAAGAAGAAGAAGAAGAAGAGAAGAAGAAGAAGTAAAAAAACAAATGGAAATTTTCCGAGAATATCCTTTTCTCGCCAAGAGGATTTGCGGGAAAGAAGGATGGAAAGATGATTAAAGTGGAAGAGGAGGAGGAGGTAATGATGGAGAGAGAGAGAGAGAGAGAGAGAGAGAGAGAGAGAGAGAGAGAGAGAGAGAGAGAGAGAGAGGGGTGGGCTTAACGTTGGAGGACCCAGTTGAACACTTAACTTTATTTTATATCTTGCACGGGAATTTAGTGCTGACTCATGTTCCCCATAAGTTTCAACATGAAAATGTGCAGGGTGTACTGTACACATATATATAGTATACAAGATGTATATATATACACACATGTATACATACATACATATATATATATATATATATATATATATATATATATATATATATATATATATATATATATATATATATATATAATAGATATATACAACCATGTCACCACTCACCTCCGGAAGTTGCAATCAGCCAAAGTGGGTGCCATGACTGATAGGTACTGCTATTGGCTCATGTTTGGTCGGTCCGTGGACTCTGGGCCTTCAGCCCACAATTCCACCTACTTGTAAATGGCTACCATCACATGCTTAGGTCAAGAAAAAAAGGTCATGGGGCTGGCAACTTCATCCCTAAAGACTTGCAGAGAATCGGGAAAGCTGTACCTTTGTGGTCCAACCCTCCCTGAAGGGAATGTGTGTGTGTGTGTGTGTGTGTATTAAAAGACAAAAATCATGTGCTCTTACAGTAAAACAAGTCTTCAATGTTTACAGAAAAACACAACACAGTGCAAAGGTGTCTTCTCCACTGAAAAAAATAAACACACGTAAAAAATGCGCCGAGGCTTCTTCTGCGGAATCGAGTTTTCTGTACAGCGTATAATGCTGTATGTGCCTATGAAACTCTCAGCCGCGGCCCATGAATCTTGCATGGTGGTGACAGTGTTTTGGTATCTATTGTTGCTAGATGTACGAATATGGCTAACTTTAACCTTAAATAAAATAAAAACTACTAAGGCTAGAGGGCTGCAATTTTGTATGTTTGATGATGGAAGGATGGATAATCAGCATACCAATTTGCAGCCCTCTAGCCTCAGTAGTTGTTAAGATCTGAGGGCGGAAAGAGAAAGAGTTTTCTTTTACAGAAAACGGGAAAAAAGTTTTCCGGAAACGAGGATCTGGCGAAGATTGCAGAGGTAATGTTGCGTGACTGCTGTGTCGTCCAATTAATAACAAGATGGCGTTTCCATCAACCGCAGACTTATTAATCGTACGAACAAGCTTCTTATTAATGCCTCTGTTTTGAGATTGAGATTGAGAGAGAGAGAGAGAGAGAGAGAGAGAGAGAGAGAGAGAGAGAGAGAGAGAGAGAGAGTTTGAAGTATCTCGAACTATCATAAAAGAAAAGAGATTTAAGTACGTGTTCTAATGACTGTAGCACAAAGATTGATACGTTGTAATAAATGAAATACAACTCTGATTTATTTACAATACTTCTTCATATTTAATACATGAGTATATATGAATTTTTTTATGTTTATAATTTTATGTTTATAATGTTTTTATGTAGTTTATATTTTTTATGTATTATTTTTTACTGTAATTTATAATTTTTTTAGTTATATTTTTTATGTAGTTTATAATTTTTTTATGTAATTTGTAATTTTTTATGTAGTTTATATTTTTTTAAATAGTTTATAATTTTTTATGTAGTTTGTAATTTTATGTAGTTTATATCTTTTATGTAGTTTATAATTTTTTCTGTAGTTTGTAATTTTTTTTATGTAGTTTATAAGCCGAAAATAGACATTTCAAGAAACTATCTTGAAATGTTAAGGCTCTAAGAAAAAGATTAATTTCTTCTCAGAATAACTAAGTTTGGTTGGCCCCCAAAAATCATATTTTAAACTCGCTATCCTTATTTTCTTCACTTTCCGAAATTCCATTCAGAACTCTCGCTGTCTTTGTAACTAGTTTTCCCTTCAAAAAGACTAATTTTTTTGCTTTTAAAATTCCCCTTAAATCGGTGTGTTCCCCTAGCTTCTAAGCGTCAACCTTAAAATGGTTCAATACCTTTGACCTTTAAAATTCCCTTTCGAAAAATAAGCGAATTATAAAACAAGTTCCTTGGAAACCAGGAACGTTTTAGCTGGTCCGCTGGTATGGTGGTTAGTGTCGTGGCATGCCACTTAGATGTGGTGGGTTCTCGTCTCCCCCAGGGCGATGAAAAAAATCACTGGCTCTGTATCATGATCAGTTATTGCCGCAGTGTGGGGTCTGCTGCGGTGGGAGGTTGACACCAGCATTCTTTGGAAGCTTGAATTTCAAGTCAGTGGGCCCTTTGGTGGGCTTGATTCATGTAAATAGGTTTCATCTACTGAAATAATAATAATAATAATAATAATAATAATAATAATAATAATAATAATAATAGGTATAAATATACGGCTATATGCCGCGCCAGAAATATTTTCGTCTGTGACGCAACGTCTTTCAACGCTGCCTGATATTTCGGCTCTATCCGTCCCTAATTCTTTTTTTGGTACGGGGAAGCTTCATCAATGTCCACGGACGCGAATCTATATCAGTGACGGACGCTGCATATTTTTAAGGCAAAAGGATTTTTCGTGTGTAGTGAACGGTGGGGAATTTAAAATATAGATATTGATTTGCAAAAGAACTCCGGCTATCAAAGAAATGGGGTATGGATGGAACACTCTTTCAGCTCATCAAATAGTTTTTATGGTAGGGAAGCAAAATTAAAATTATATATTTACATATATGTTGAATTTGAATTTATGTGTGTGCTTGGGATGAACTACATAGAAATTAGTGGTCATATTCAACGGGTCTGCACACACACACACACATGCACACATTTGTATGTGTGAGCATACATGAACAGATATACAAATAAGTATTTAATGATTATGAGACGGAAATTTAGATAAGCTTTAGATAAAGCTTTGATGGTAAATATATTTGATCTCTAAATAGAAAAATGAGAATAAAACAGGATGATTATATGAGAGTCGGAAACTACCCCTAGCTGAGTCCGGAGAATAAAAGAGGGTGTCTGTGCTGGGTGACCTGAATGTAAAAGAAACATGATTTGAATTTACTCCTGGCTGGATTTGGATAACGAGAGAGGGTGTCTGTGCTGGATGATCTGAATGCAAAATATATGTGATAGAAAGTTATTACAGTATATTACATGATTGAAGTGCTTGCAGTGAAAGAAGTTGCACTGTGAGTCTTTAGAAATTTGTTATCTCAATTTATAATTGCATTTTTGTTATCTTTCTACAGTACTGTAGAAACAAGAAAATCAGGAGGTACTTTTAGTTGTTGAATGACCGTCCAGAATGTGCCAGTGAAAATAGTTAAAAGACATTGGCCTTATAGGAAAGGGGTGAAATTTGCATTTAGGGGAAGTGGGGACTGGGGTGGGGTTAAACGTACAGAAGGGGAAAAGATACAGGTATGCAAAATCCGAAGGAGGGGTCAGTGGAATTACAGTGAGGTGGTACTTCAAGTACAGGCACATAATCCGTTGTCTCTCTCTCTCTCTCTCTCTCTCTCTCTCTCTCTCTCTCTCTCTCTCTCTCTCTCTCTGTGTATATATATATGAAATGTTTATATATATATACATATACATACATACATACATGTGTGTATATGTAATACACATATATATATATATATATATATATATATATATATATATATATATATATATATATATATATATATATATATAGAGAGAGAGAGAGAGAGAGAGAGAGAGAGAGAGAGAGAGAGAGCACCACAACGGATTATTGCCAAGAAAGCGAAGGACTTTTCCCAGAAGCAAAATCACCACGTAAGAAGCTATGAACGAGAGAAGGCAATAAAAAAAAAAAAAGAAGAAGAAGAAGAAATCGCATTTATTTCCTTCGCGAACTTTTCTGCAGACACTGACTATCTCTTCGAAATATGGCGGAGTTGCCACGCACATATTTTTCCCCTGGTTGTAACGCTGATTGCAACTGATTGCAAGTGTCCATCTTTTTCTTGCTATTACGGACACGGTTAATTTACTTCTAGCTTTTTTTTCCCCGGAAAACCTGACGAAGGAAGAGACGGCGAGACTTTTATAAGAAGAAGAAGAAGAAGATAAGGAAATGCTATAACGTACGTTAACAAGCCATCGTATTGTGCAGACAACTTTCAAACTCTTCTACGTTAAAGTGCTTTACTTCCACACTCGTCAAACATTCATTTTAGTACACATGTATGTTTATCATATTGATTTCATACATGCAAAACAAGCGAGGTTAATTGGTGATTTTGTTACGCAAGTTAGCATCAAAATAAATACAATTTATTACAAATAGGAGAATTACGTTTTCTTCAATACTCACCGCATAGTACCCCATAGAAAACGTGTCCCTGTTCTTGAATTCAGAAGTATGAAAGTAATTCGATGATTGCGAATCACATTAAAATAATAACTATTTCCGTCATTATCAATGAATAATGGGTGAATGAACAAACACTATTATGACAGTCGAACCTGAAAGACTATAAGAACAGTTTGTGCTTGCTCTGGAAATGAACTGAAACTAAGGCGAAATATGCAACGGTTACTCGATAGCACTAACCTCTCTCTTCTTCACTTCTTCTTCTCTAACTACATCCATCCACCTTCGCTTCTTTGGTCTTCCTTCTTGTTCTCCCACCAGGCACCTCCATCTGCATCACTCTCCTCCCTAAATATGTCTCACCCATTCTCATCACATGTCCATACCACCGCAGTCTTCTTTGATAGTTCTACCACTTTAGTAGTTCCTCTTACTCTTTCATCTAGATAGCACTAACCTGAGGAAAGAAAGATATTATATAGTGAACGTAGTTCCCTTGCAATGGATATCATAAAAAGTTATAACATTAACAATAATTCTACCAATTTTAATTTATTTTTCTTTTTTTTAAATAAATAAGTGAGAACTCTTCTTTCTGTAATTCCCTTTACCTCCTCTTAATTCTACCTGATGAACACCTTAATATTCTTTGAAAGCTTGAATTTCAAGTCAGTGGCCCCTTTGGTGGGCTTGTTCCATATGAATAGGTTCATCTACTGAACAATAATAACAACAACAATAATAATAATAATAATAATAATAATAATAATAATAATAATAATAATAATAATAATCTCTGGAAGCTTGAATTTCAAGTCAATGGCCCCTTTGGTGGGCTTGTTCCATATGAATAGGGTGCATCTTCTGAATAATAATAATAATAATAATAATAATAATAATAATAATAATAATAATAATAATAATAATAATAATAATATTTTTTGTCTATCACAATCATCCTATTCGACTGGGTGTGTTTTTTTTTTTTTTTTTATAGTGTTGGAGGGTTCCAGGTTGCATCCTGCCTCCTGAGGAGTCCATCACTTTTCTCACGCTCTTCTGCACGATTCCTGGAGCCACTTCGGTTTCTAGTTTTGCCAGATTCCTTTTCAGGGATCTTGGGATCGTGCCTAGTGTTCCTCTGGTCATGGGTACAACTTTATTATTATTATTATTATTAATTATATTCAGTAGATGAAACCTATTCATATGGAACAAGCCCACCACAGCGGCCACTGACTTGAAGTTCAAGCTTGCAAAGATTATTATTATTATTATTATTATTATTATTATTATTATTATTATTCAGAAGATGAAACCCCACTTATTAAAAAAGAAAATAATAAATAAATAAAAATGTTTTAAAACGCAAGAAGAATGGTATTGGGTCAATAACAGCGACAACCTAATAATGGCGTCAACTTGAGAGCACAAACTTCCCTAATGGATTCAGCTCAGGAGATGTGACAAAATAATCCTCTCTCAGAAGTTCTCGTCTTCGCCACTTGATTATGGATATGAGGCAAAGTTTAAACGGTTAATGTTTGAAGGAGGGTGACCCCACGTCCTGTATCCTCTCACGAGAGAGAGAGAGAGAGAGAGAGAGAGACTGGCTGCAGTACACGAATTCAGTCGTTATAATAATCGCTCGAGTAACTTGGGATAATAGGTCATTGGAAAGGAAATGATCAAGAAACGAGGTGATGAAGTGTTTACTATAAATTTACATAAGTCTCCTTTGCACCGATTTTTACGTGTAAATGGCTCTGAAATATTTAATACAGGTATATGACCCGTCATATTTCATACCAAGGTTATACGTGTTTATTACAGCTTTACGCGAGGACATCTCGTATCGAGGTTATACGCGTTTAATACAGGTTTACGCGAGGACATTTCATACAGAGCCATGGAACGTTAACGTAGCATTTGAAAGGACATTTAGTTTTCTGTAAAAGAAAACTATTATGGAGATGGCCATTTGTCTATCCGTCTGCACTTTGTGTGTCCGCCCTCAGATCTTTAAAAACTACTGAGGCTAGAGGGCTGTAAATTGGTATGTTGATCATTCACCCTCCAATCATCAAACATACCACATTTCAGCCCTCTAGCCTCCTCAGTAGTTTTTATTTTATTCAAGGTTAGAGTTAGCCATAATCGTGCTTCTGGCAACGATATAGGACAGACCACCACCGGGCCATGGTTAAAGTTTCATGGGCCGCAGTTCATACAGCATTATACCGAGACCACCGAAAGATAGATCTGATTATACACTGTACAGAAAACTGAATACTCCGAAGACACTTCGGCGCATTATTTACTTTTTTTGTATTGTGTCATCGTAACAGACCAGATTCCATACACGGACTAAATGGACTTGTCTACAATACACAGCAGGGTTTAATTACAAGCAATCATACTTAACAAAGACCAAACACAAACTATGGATGGCAATTACTGTAGTTTCGCTGAAACATATACCATAGAGTATAATTAGAAGCAATCATAATTAACAAACCCAAACATGAACTGAAGATACAAATTACTGCAGTTGAAACTGTTGCTTCCACTGAATGAACACTTTCAAGACAAGCGATAGATATAATCGATATTCATTTATTCTTGCCTTATATCTTCCTGCTCAAAGCATTGCAGTAACGTTGTGGTACTGAATTTTGTGCTTTGGGGTTAATACGAAAAACTGAAAGATGATATTAATGATGTCAAAATGAATATGAAGATTTCAGCTACCAGCACTTTTTAGTTTTCTGTAAAAGAAAACTACTGAGATGGCTATTGTCTGTCCGTCCGCCCTCAGATCTTAAAAACTACTGAGGCTAGAGGCCTGCAAATTGGTGTGTTGATCATCCAACCTCCCGTCAACAGACATACCAAACTGCAGCCATATAGCCTCAGTAATTTTTATTTTATTTATGGTTAAAGTTAGCCGTGATCGTACGTCTGGCGCTGCTACGGGTGCCAACAACACCGGCCGCCACCAGGCCGAGGCTGAAAGTTTAATGGCACATTTTTTACCTGTTTTTTTGTTGTTGTTAGCCTGGGAGAAATGGTATTAAGTAATAGTAGTAGTATTAAAAGGGATTTGCCTTTGAAACGGCTCACTTCCTTTATACACAAATTGTACTACTTTCAGGTGAACACGACACCTCACTTCTACCAAACCATTCGCGTTGCTGAATTCTGAAAATAAATTCTGGAAGCAAATTCCTGAGATGTAAGCTAGTATTGCACCAGCCCCGGTTTTTTCTGCCATGCCCCAGGTTAGGTTAGATTAGATTAACTCTTAGGTAATTTGGGAGGTTAAATTAGGTAATATATCAAGTATTTGGGTATGGGAAACATATTGAGATTATTTTCAAGAAAATTCTATGGTTAGTTTTTAAGATATGGCGTCCCGCTTTTTCCAGGGAGAGGTCCCAACACTCGGTTACATCTTGGGGAAAATGTCTCCCGGAATTATCCCGAGAGAAACTACATCTTAGGCTGCACAGAGATCCAAGGATTCAGAATGATGCTCATCTGTCACACTAATCTTCTCGAGTTGCCCGTTTGCTAAGAAACCTGAACCCCTAAACCAAACAGGGCTTAAATTTACGAGAAATTTGGAGTCTGGGAGACGTCACGGAGATCATCAGGTGTCCAGGTTATCGCCATCGTAAACACGGACAGAGGGAAAAGAATAGAATATACAATTTAGGACGAAGGCTAAGCTCTGGGACCTATGAGGTCATTCAGCCCTGAAAGGAAAATTGGGAGTAAGAGGTCTGAAAGGTGTAACAGGAGGAAAACCTCGCAGTTGCACTATGAATCAATTGTTAGAAGATGGTGTAAAGTTAGGTGGAAGAAAAAATATGAATGGAGGTACATTAAATGGAAAGAAAGGGGTTGCTGCAGCTAGGGGCCGAAGGGACGCTGCAAAGAACCTTAAGCAACGCTTACAGTGCACCACGTGAGGTGCACTGACGGCGCTACCCTCCTACGGGGATAAAAGGAAAAGAAAAGCATTAATTTTTGTCAGTTGCAACAGATTACGTAAAAGTAAGAAGCAAGAAAATGACCTAGAATCTTGTTGAAGCATGTTAGTAAACAAAGAATGTCCCTGATATAAAAAAAAAGGTTTATATTTAATCACTGATGGTATTCGTAGCAAGTTACTATTCCAGACTTTCTACTGGTGAATACAAACTATTTTTATTGAAGAAAAAAAAAAATGCAATTTCAAACTCTTTGAGTTTTGTCAAGAAGGAAGCGAACTTGACCAAAAAAAAAAAAAAAAAAGGGGGCTTCGAGGGAGATTGAAAGCCTCTGAGGAGGGGGGGCAGATAAGTTCTCTCTCTCTCTCTCTCTCTCTCTCTCTCTCTCTCTCTCTCTCTCTCTCTCTCTCTCTCTCTCTTTATCAGATATGCTAAAAGTAAATCAAAAGTTAAGGACCGTTATTATATTACTGCAATCCAGCTGAGGCCACACGGAGAGTCACTTCAACCCGGCTGAACTCCAAAGGAAATCAATGCTGCTCAGAGCTTTTTTCACCGTCCGTTCCTGGGACGAGTCGTCCTCTTGCCAATATTATTATTATTATTATTATTATTATTATTATTATTATTATTATTATTATTATTATTATTATTATTATTATTCCAGTAGATGAAAAGCTCTTCGTTGGTGAGTCGGTAGAGCTGCGGACTGTCACTCGATGGGCTGGAGTTCAATTCCCCGGCCGGCTGATGAAGAGTTAGAGGAATTTATTTCTGGTGATAGAAATTCATTTCTCGCTATAATGTGGTTCGGATTCCACAATAAGCTGTAGGTCCCGTTGCTAAGTAACCAACTGGCTCTTAGCCACGTAAAATAAGTCTAATTCTTCGGGCCAGTCCTAGGAGAGCTGTTAATCAGCTCAGTGGTCTGGTAAAACTAAGGTATACTTAATTTTTTTTCCAGTATATGAATCCTATTCTCACGGAACAAGCCCACCAAAGGGGCCACTGACTTGAAATTCAAGCTTCCAAAGAATATGTTGGTTTCAATCTCCTACCGCAGCAGACCCCACACTGCAGCAATAACTGATCATGATACAGAGCCGGTGATTTTTCATCGCCCTGGGGGAGACGCGAATCCGTGGCATCTGAGTGGCATGCCAGCACACTAAACACTTTGCCAGCGGACCAATGAATGTGAATGAATGTAGATGAAGTGCCAATGTTTCATTTAATGCTCTGAATGTTATGGATAGTCTACCGAAGCTGATTAAAATGACTGAATTTCTGGGAAAACACTGCTTTTAGTTTTCTGTAAAAGAAAATTATTGTGCCGGCTTTGTCTGTCCGTCCGCACTTTTTCTGTCCGCCTTCAGATCTTAAAATTTACTTTATTCTGTTTGCCCTCAGATCTTAAAATTTACTAAGGCTAGAGGGCTGCAAATTGTATGTTGATCATCCACCCTTCAACTATCAAACATACCAAATTGCAGCCCTCTAGCCCCAGTAGTTTTAATTTTATTTAAGGTTAAAGTTAGCCATAATCGTGTGTCTAGCACCGCTATAGTGGCTGAAAGTTTCATGGGCCGTGGTTGAGACTTTCAAGCAGCATTATACACTGTAAAGAAAACTCGATTGCGCCGAAGAAACTTCGGCACATATTTTTGTTTATATTTCACTTTGTTTTCATGGAACTTGGGTCTAAGGGCACTAACCACTGTAGACTGTCCCTCCAAACGGCCTCTATGCCTCTAATAGCAGTAGAGTCTGAGAAGTGAGAAGAGGAATGTGTAGAGGAGGAGTGTAAAGTCCTACATTCCTACCATTCTTCTAAAATTTCCATCATTCGAATTAAATGCCAAAGGTCCTGAGGCCATAAATAATGTCACTGCGGTTGTGGTCTTAAGTAAAAAATGGGCCGAAGTGTCTTCGGCGCAATCGAGTTTTCTGTACAGCCGTTACAGCGTATGATCAAGGCCACCGAAATGAGATCTACCTTTCGGCGGTCTCGGTATAATGCTGTATGACCCGCGACCCATGAATCTTTAACCACGACCTGGTGGTGGCCTATCATATATCGTTGCCAGAAGCACGATTATAGCTTAGTTTAACCTTAAAGAAAATAAAAACTACTGAGGCTAGAGGGCTGCAAATTGGTACGTTTGATGATTGGAGGGTGGATGATCCACATACCAATTTGCAGCCCTCTAGCCTCAGCAGTTTTTAAGATCTGAGGGCGGACAAAAAAAAAGTGCGGACGGACAGACAAAGCCGGCACAATAGTTTTCTTTTACAGAGAACTAAAAAGGCAAGAAGTGTTTCATTTACAACTAAAAGCGAAGCCTCTTCAACGGTCTTGTAGGCGAGACCACGAAGGAGTTCTAGGTCCGCAGTGGTCTTGTAACTGAGACCATTAAAGCGTTGATGGCTGCGCCCCAAAGTCATCGTTTCCCTTTAAACCATGAATATTGGAGAGCGTCTCAACAGTAAACCGATAAATGGAAAACATGAAAGCACCGCCCGGTAAAAAAAAAAAAAAAAAAAAAAAAAACACTCACCATGCGAGGAAATAAAAACTCAGCTCTAAAAAACCCCACCAATTTGTAAAAATAAAACAGCACCACCTTGTAAAAATATGAAAAAAATCTGTAAAAAATAAAAACATCACTGAAAAAACACTACTTTGAAAAAAAAAAACTCCTTGTAAAAAGATAAAAAACACCACACTTTATAAATAAAAAAACACCACCCTGTATAAATAAAAACTAACACATTGTAAAAATGAAAAACTACCCTGTAAAAAACACTACTTTGTAAAATGAAAAACTCCTGTAAAAAACACTACTTTGTAAAAATAAACAACCCTGTAAAATAAAAAAACACACCTTGTAAAATAAAAAAAACCAACCTATAAAAATAAAAAAACACTACTTTGTAAAAAATAAACTCCCTGTAAACACGAACACCTTGTAAAAATAAAAAAGAAACACCACCCTGTAAAAATGTATCATTCACCTTAATTTTCCATTGCCTCAGCCAAGAAAATTGATTGCCATTACAAATTTATACCTCTCTCTCTCTCTCTCTCTCTCTATATATATATGTGTGTGTGTGTGTGTGTGTGTGTGTGTGTGTGTGTGTACCACAAGCACCCAAGCCGGGTTTAACACAGC
The DNA here is from genome assembly GCF_040412425.1 of Macrobrachium rosenbergii. Classification (NCBI taxonomy): domain Eukaryota; kingdom Metazoa; phylum Arthropoda; class Malacostraca; order Decapoda; family Palaemonidae; genus Macrobrachium; species Macrobrachium rosenbergii. Next base: position 48,384,874 of record NC_089766.1, read on the forward strand.
ATCCCGGTGTCACTGGAACGCCCATGACATGCCGATATGTCACATCCTTCCACGGGAGCCGCCCGGAGCTGATTGGTATGCAAAACACATACCCAAGTTCTTGTCGATACTCTCTCTCTCTCTCTCTCTGCCGGTATTGGTATGCTCTGGCATTCATCATCATCATCATCAGAGAGAGAGAGAGAGAGAGAGAAAGAGAGAGAGAGAGAGAGAGAGAGAGAGAGAGAGAGGCAGCCTCGAGTTTGTTGACATATACACTCTCGTTCCGTCTGCTTGTTAGCGGGGTTATCTAAGCGGGCGAATGGTTGTATGATTGTTACGGTGCGGCGCGAAATGATTAATCAAAACGAGGTTATTCAAACGAGGTTTGTAGCTTGTGGAGCTTATGAAACGACGGCCACTAACTAGCAAGGCCGCCATCTTCTTCTTCTTCTTCTCCTTCTTTGTACGTATGAATGCGAATCGTGTTTTGATTGGGAGTGAAATGAATTGAATGATATTCTTGTTATTCATCGCTGTCGCTTCCGTGTCACCCAGGCGGACGGGATGACAGATACAACACACTCCCAACCTCTCTCTCTCTCTCTCCTCATGCGGTGCACTGTAGGCATTACTTAAAGGTTCTTTGCAAGCGTGCCTTCGCCCCCTAGCTGCAACCCCTTTCGTTCCTTTTACTGTACCTCCTTTCATGTCCTCTCCCCCATCTCAATTTCCACGCTCTCCTAAGAATTGATTCATAGTGCAACTGAGAGGTTTTCCTCCTGTTACTCCTTTCAGACCTTTCTACTGTCAATTTCCGCTTCACAGCGCTGAATGACCCCATAGGTCCCATTGCTTGGCCTTTGTCCTAAACTCTACATTCAAATGAATTCAACTCTCTCTCTCTCTCTCTCTCTCTCTCTCTCTGGACGCTTGTTGTCGCTGCTACACATCCAGCGACGATTAAATTCGCCTTTGGCTTTCCAGAGCGGCACATACTCTGATATATTCAGATAAATTCATTTATTCATCCTTCTCTGTCCCTCTCTTGCGCGCGCGAGTGCGGGCACGCGCGTTCATCCGTTCGCTCTTCGTGTCTCTCCACTTTCAATGTGGAATTATAAATCGCACATTTTAGAATGGAAATATAGAAAGATTAAATATACCTTAGTTTAACCAGACCACTGAGGGGCTGATTAGCAGCTCTCCTAAGGCTGGCCCGAAGGATTAGATTTATTTTACGTGGCTGAGAACCAACTGGTTACCTAGCAACGGGACCTACAGCTTACTGTGGAATCCGAGCCACATTATACCGAGAAATGAATTTCTATCGCCAGAAATAAATTCCTCTAATTCTTCATTGGCCGGCCGGAGATTCGAACTCGGACCCTGCAAAGTGCTAGCCGAGAACTCTATCGACCAGTCCAACGAGGAACTTGGAAATATAGAGTTTAGGCCAAGGGCCAAGCACTGGGACCCGTGAGGTCATTCGGCACTGAAAGGGAAATTGAGAGTAGATGGTTTGAAAGGTGTAACAGGAGGAAAGCCTCGCAGTTGCACTTTGAAATGCTTGTTAGGAGAGGGTGGATAGAAAGATGGCAAAAAGAGAATATGAACGGAGGTACAGTAAAACGAATGAAAGGGGTTGCAGTTAGGGGCCTAAAGAAGGGACGCTGCAAAGAACCTTTAGTAATGCCCACAGTGCACCTCGTGAGGTGCACTGACGGCATTAACAACCCCCCACAACGGAGACGCAAATTATAGAATACGAGTATAGAGAAATCTTAAGTAGAACGCAACAACAGGGTTGAAAATGGCCGCGGAAAACTCATTGAGTGAGGAAAGTTTTCCATGTGATCAATTAGATAAGCACACAACTTCTTTTACTGTACCTCCATTCATATTACCTTTCTTCCATCTTACTTTCCACCCTCTCCTAACAATTGATTCATAGTGCAACTGCTTTGAGGTTTTCCTCCTGTTACACCTTTCAAACCTTTTACTCTCAATTTCCCTTTCAGCGCTGAATGACCTCATAGGACCCAGCGCTTGGCCTTTGGCCTAAATTCTATATTCCATTTCAACTTCTATCACTGCTCTCGAATCCCAGAACGAAAGGTTTCTGAGACGATCTCTCTCTCTCTCTCTCTCTCTCTCTCTCTCTCTCTCTCTCTCTCTCTCTCTCTCTCTCTCTCGTTCTCTTCTTCAACTTTGTTTTCAGAGTAATTATTATTTCTCCTCGGCCTCTTTCTGCCTCTCTTTTTTTGTCCGTCTTCGTTATTCCTGTTTTAGTTTTCTGTAAAAGAAAACTATTGTGCCGGCTTTGTCTGTCCGTCCGCACTTTATTCTGTCCGCCCTCAGATCTTAGAGACTACTGAGGCTAGAGGGCTGCAAATTGGTATGTTGATCATCCACCCTCCAATCAATAAACATACCAAATTGCAACCCTCTAGCCTCAGTAGTTTTTTTTTATTCAAGGTTAAAATTTGACACAATCAAGCTCCTGGCAACGATATAGGATAGGCCACCACTAGACCGTGGTTAGTTTCATAGGCCGCGGCTCATACAGCTTTATACCGAGACCACCGAAAGATAGATCTATTTTCGGTGGCCTTGATTGTACGCTGTAGCAGCCGTACAGAAAAATCGATTGCGCCGAAGAAACTTCGGTGCATTTTTTACTTGTTTACATCTGTCAAGATATTCCACGGAAATTTGTTTAAAATTTATGTATGTTTAAAAGAAAATGATCTTAGGCAGTCAGCCAATGAAACCTGGTGTATTACTTTCGTTCTGGAACTATTTTTGTATCTTTCAGCCTGACAATAATTCGTGGCCTTTATATTTATAATAAACTTTAAAAAAATCGACTCTTAAATCTTTGTATTACTGTCGTTCACAGTACTGAAATATAATTTTTCGACTTTTCAATATCATCATCATTATTATTATTATTATTATTATTATTATTATTATTATTCAGTAGATAAAACCTATTCATATGGAACAAGCCCACCAAAGGGGCCACTGACTTGAAGTTCAAGCTTCCAAAGAATATGGTGTATTATTATTATTATTATTATTATTATTATTATTATTATTATTATTATTATTATTATTATTATTATTCAGTAGATGAAACCCATTCATATGGAAGAAGCCATTGACTTGAAATTCAAGAAGCTTCCAAAGAACATCAAGGTGTCCATTAAGAAGAAGTAAGAGGAAGTAAAGGGAAATACAGAAAGAAGAGATCCCACTTATCAACCAAAAAAGAAAAAAATTAATTAAATAAATAAACAGATAAAAAAGTAACAGGAATATACCAGAAACTGAGCATGGCAGGGTGGAAAGCGTCTCTTTACAAAAGAGACTTACTGGTCAAGAGAGCCTGCAAACTCTCTTGGGGGACGAAGGAGACTTCTTGCCCTTTCAATGACTGATCATCAAAGATGAAAGTTCCCTTTCTTTTTTTGGAAGAAGACGCGGGCAGAGAAAGGCCAAGGTCACTACCACGGGGCCACACAGGAGCAGCAGAGTAATTAAAGGATTAAAGAAGCCAGAACACTCATATAAATACGGCTGGACTACGTGTCCGGTCATTGTACGACACCTGACAATGAGGACAGTTTGCCCTAGAAAGCTTGTAACTCTTTTGAGTGAACATCTCCACTAGATACCAACCAGTTTGAATGAGGTCCTGTTAGTAACTGTGCTAATGCACAGAGCAGTTGTGTATGTGATAAAGTTATATATATATATACTGTATATTATATATATATATATATATATATATATATATATATATATATATATATATATATATATATAATCTAATCTGTAATCCACACATTTCCTAACGCCAGGAGGTCATGCTACGGAGGCTATGGAACACGGCAAGTATGTAAGCACTGGTTATATGGTCACCAACCATTACCTGAGAGGCAAACAAACGTGTAGCCCTTGATGTCCACTGGCCAAAACTATTGCAAAAAAGAAAAAAAAATAAATAAACGTAATTCTTAAGACGCAATTGATAAGGATACGTAAAAATGTTCTCCGGTTACTGAGTTCGTACCTAAAATCAACTGCGACCAAAGTTCTCCATCCTAACTTACATCAAAAGTACAGAAACTTGGGTTCCAGAGTTAATCAAGAGAGCCTCTTCCAAATCCACGATATCAGAAGTCCTAAAACTTGGGGATGGCCGCCCGGGCAATTAAGGAGATTTAGAGCTCGAGGTGGGAACCCGCCCGCATTCTCCTGTCAATTGGACAGTGTCAAATTACCAGTCTTGCTCCGCACTTCCGGCGGGAATACGCTTGCTTCCTCCGGCGGGAGTAAGTACCAGGATTCATATCAATACAAAGACTTACAGTAAGGAGGGGTATTCGTATCCTTTAGCTCAGAGGAAACTGGAGATTATCAACGGGGAACTTTCCCCTATCTAAGGTCGTGAGAGAGAGAGAGAGAGAGAGAGAGAGAGGTCAAACATCTGCCACAGTGACTCTTCATTCACTTGTTTTTCTGTTTTTTTTTCTCAAATGGTAAGCGTCCAAGTATCCAGCCTACGTCTAAGGGACGGACCAACCATGTACTCTATTAATTCTGGTAAATCCTGGTAAGTAACTCTCCCGTGGCTCTTCCGACGCGCATAAACTTCCATCTCATTATAATGGAATGAACGAGCCTGTAACCTCACTGAGAATGCACTTTGCGTGCTTGTGTTTTGTTATATTGGATATACTTTTCCATTATTATTATTATTATTATTATTATTATTCAGTAGACGAAACCTATTCATATGGAACAAGCCCACCAAAGGGGCCATCGACTTGAAATTCAAGCTTCCAAAGATTATTCTGTTCATTAGGAAGAAGTGAGAGGAAGTGAAAGAAAAATACAGTGTAGAAGAATTCAGGAATGGAACGCTGAAGTCCTATCAGAAATTCTGACTCTGAAATAAAAAGGAAGATATTCTGATAGATGACAATATAGGCCTTATTTCCCTTAAAGAAAACTTTAGAACCAAAATAACTGGAAACGGGAGACGTACGAGTCACCCTGCTACGGAAACCGAAAAATTTCTTTGGTTCGTTTCCAAAATGATCAGCAAGTGCCTAATCATTCCCAAATTGCCGAGAGGAACCAGATTAGCTGAACAGCAGAAGCACCAATGTGCAGTAAATGTTTTGCCCCGTTGTCGAACTTCTGCAAAGTTCCAGAGGTCCTTTATTCCTCCTCACACCTCTGGACTGTGGAACAGCCTCCCTTCTGAGGATGTCGTGCAGTTGGAACTTCTTCTTCTTCTTCAGAAGTTCAAGCGAAGATGCAATGCATTGCCACCCTGATACTGTTCTCCTTGCATTTTAATACATTTTTATCTATTCATCTATCTATTAATTTAGTTTTCTCTTTTTTAATAAGTGGGATCTCTTCTTTTTGTATTTCTCTTTACCTCCTCTTACTTCTTCCTAATGAACACCAGATTCTTTGGAAGCTTGAATTTCAAGTCAGTGGCCCCTTTGGTGGGATTGTTCCATATGAATAGGGTTCTTCGTCTTCTGAATAATAATAATAATAAAAAAAAATAATAATAATAAAATGAAATACGACAAGAGACACAAACACAAAATCTAGAGTACAATATCAGATACAAGTGCTCTCAAGAGGCTGACCAGTGCGTGTACTATACTGTAAGGTATGAGGTAAAATGTTTCACCTGTTTTACACAAAGCTACGAAAGTCTACGGTCGTGGCCTACCCAATTTCACGGGGCTGACATGTCTGTATTATATGTGTAAATATATATATATGCATATGTATATATCAAAAGATAAACGCTATACTCAGCACAAAGAGACCTCTTTATATACATTAATGAATAACCTGATCGGATATTAAGTTTACAAACCTTACTTATAGCCATCACAAAAAAAAAAAATGTTAAATTCCATCAAAAGTGATCATTCTGTACTCAACAGCTTTCCCCCCCCATTAAACAGGAGCCCGAATCTCCAGCGCTGTTATTTTTTTTCGACTGAAAAATCTTTTTAATAAAGCGAGCACAGCCGCGCCGACAGAGATGAGTGGCCGAATGTCATATGTAAGGATTTTTCAGACACGCGCGAAGGGAAAAAATACACTTGTTCTATATTAGACGCGACGTGGAATGCTTTGATTAATTTCTGACAGAGAGAGAGAGAGAGAGAGAGAGAGAGAGAGAGAGAGAGAGAGAGAGAGGAACACCTAGGACGTTTCATATGGAGAGAGAGAGAGAGAGAGAGAGAGAGAGAGAGAGAGAGAGAGAGAGAGAGAGGAGGAAACCCAGGTGTTCCACAGAGAGAGAGAGAGAGAGAGAGAGAGAGAGAGAGAGAGAGAGAGAGAGAGAGAGAGAGAGAGGAGAGACAAACACCTAGGACGCTCCACAGAGAGAGAGAGAGAGAGAGAGAGAGAGAGAGAGAGGAACAACTAGGGTGTTTCACATAGAGAGAGAGAGAGAGGAAAACACCTAGGACGTTTCACAGAGAGAGAGAGAGAGAGAGAGAGAGAGAGAGAGAGAGAGAGAGAGAGAGAGAGGAAAACACCTAGGACGTTTCACAGAGAGAGAGAGAGAGAGAGAGAGAGAGAGAGAGAGAGAGAGAGAGAGAGACAGACAGACAGAGAGAGAGAGAGGTGGTTCCACATAGATTCCATAGCGTGGAGCAAATATCAGCTTCATGGAATCCACCGGAAATATTCAGCAGGATTTCGCTTCAATCAAAGGCGTGGGATCGGCGCCATAATGCGTGATAATGGATTCCCGGTGTTACTTTGGCTTGTTATCAACGCGTCATCTACACCGAGGTGCTAGTACTTAACATGGCGGAAGCTCAATGGGATGCCGTGTTTAGTACTAGCTGTTAGGGGATCAGAGTACTATATACACCCATTTCTATATTGTGTGGTCGGCAAATTATATTCATAAACGATACCTTTGATCCAGAGGGGCTAGTACTTAACACGGCATCCCAAGGAGCTTCCGCCATGTTTAGTACTAGCCCCTCGGGGATCAAAGATATCGTTTATTTATATAATTTGTCGACCACAAAATATATAAATGGATGTATATAATACTTTGATCTCCCTTGGAGGGGCTAGTACTAAACACGGCGTCCCAGGGAGCTTCCGCCATGTTAGTACTAGCACCTCGAAGGAGGTGGATACATACCGGTTTAATACCCTTCTGGGGAAACAGGTTGTACAGATCTAATGCAGAATTTAAGTAATGGGAGAAAATAAACTGAATAAAAGAACAATATTCCTGTAATGGCTGCAATATTTGACAATATATGCATCAGGAAAACCTCATAAAATAATAATGGAAATATCAAGACATTGCAGGAATGAGTGTGACTTAGAAATGTCTTAGTTTTCTGTAAAAGAAAACTGCTGAGTTGGCTATTTTTGTCTGTCCGTCCGCACTTTTTTTCTGTCCGCCCTCAGATCTGAAAAACTACTGAGGCTAGAGGGCTGCAAATTGGTATGTTGATCACCCACCCTCCAATCATCAAACATACCAAATTGCAGCTCTCTAGCCTCAGTAGTTTTTATTCAATTTAAAGGTTAAAGTTAGCCATGATCGTGCGTCTGGAACCCTGAGAGCTTCACGGGCCGTGGCGGCGATTTTCATACATCATACGCTGTACAGAAAACTCGATTGCGCCGAAGAAACTTCGCCGCATTTTTTACTTGTCTCGTGTTGAGGGGCAGACACGTTGCTAACGAGCCTTCGTGTAATGAAATTAGGATTCTATTTAAGTTCTTCGGACAAAAAAGGTTCATCCTCAGATTAGCAGTTGGAGGACAGACTTGCAAGTGACTGCCTTTCATTTCTCAAGAGCCTCTTCTTCGAAAACAAAACGCTGATTGAAGGAGAGTCGTTACTGTTTCAATTAACATAATTATCGCTGACACATTTGCAATGCCTAATACTTAGGTGGACCATTTAAACGGATATTTATCTATGTATAGTTCGTTAGTATTATTATTCAGAGTATATATATGCATATACTTTATTATTATTATTATTATTATTATTATTATTATTATTATTATTATTATTATTATTATTATTATTCAGAAGATGAACCCTATTCATATGGAACAAGCCTACCAAAGGGGTCACTGAATTGAAATTCAATTTTCCAAAGAATATTAAAATGTTCATTAGGAAGAGGTAATTGGAAATACAGAAATATATATATATATATATATATATATATATATATATATATATATATATATATATATATATATATATATATATTTTTTTTTTTGTGGTAGAGACACCCTTCTTATTTGGCTGACACCAAGAGCTGAAATTGTGAGATTTCTTGTCTCTAAGTTAGCTAAATGTCTGAACCAATTCCCACTCAGATTACAAAAGTACACAAGAAATATTATATTATAAATATATATCTTAGAGCTCTTGATGGGGAAGTATTAATGGATGACCCGGAGAGAGAGAGAGAGAGAGAGAGAGAGAGAGAGAGAGAGAGAGAGAGAGAGAGAGAGAGAGAGAGAGAGAGAGAGAGAGAGCAAGCTTGATCAAATATTGATGCTCGTTCATCTCTCTTCAGAGATGATGATGATGATGCCGAGCCAATCCCGGTCTCATTTATCATTTAACGATAACTAATGAGATCGGATATATTATTATTATTATTATTATTATTATTATTATTATTATTATTATTATTATTATTATTTTGTAGATATTATTATTATTATTAGAACATTATTATTGTTATTATTATTATTATTATTATTATTATTATTATTCAGAAGATGAACCCTATTCATATTGAACAAGCCCACCAAATTGGCCACTGACTTGAAATTCCATAAGCTTCTAAATAATATTAAGGTGTTCATTAGGAAGAAGTAAGAGGAAGTAATGGGAAATACAGAAAGAAGAGACCCCATTTATTTAAAAAAAAAAATAAATGAATAAATAGGAAAATAGATAGAAAAATATAAAAAACCAAGGAGAAAAATATTAGGGTAGTAATGCATTGCATTTTCGCTTGAACTTTCGAAGTTCCATTTGCGTGAGACCATTTTGATATTTATATCTAATTTATATATATTTTTGCTTGCATGCATTTATTGCCTCGTTCCTACGAGAGAGAGAGAGAGAGAGAGAGAGAGAGAGAGAGAGAGAGAGAGAGACTCTTTCATATTTCGGCCCAAGGTCTCTCGAGTCATCAAAAATAGGCAAATCATATTTATCAAATTCTTCCCAATTCGCGCCCGACGAAAACGGAAAACTACGAGTATTTCGCCGCCACGGGAGAATTTCTTTTCGGCGTCGCCGTCAGACGTCCGAGATTCCCGCGAAACGGATTGCAAATAATCCAATATATGAAATATGCCCGACATTTTTTTCTTTCGCTCCGGATCAAAAGGCAAACATTTTGGCCTTCGGCGGGCGGGGAAAAATGCGGCGGCGATATTTGACGAAGAGTTGCCCAGCAGCTGGAATGATATTCGGGCGCTGTTTGTATGCACAATGAACACACACACACATACGTATGTTTGTATGCACGTGTGTGTATGTATATATATATATATATATATATATAAATATATATTTATATAAATATATATAAATATATATATATATATATATATATATAAATATATATATATAATATATAAAAATGTGTATATATACACATATGTGTATATATACATATATATATATATGTATATATATATATTCCTAAAAGATATTCACAAGAGATTCAGCGTCGACGTCATCTGGTATTTATCTGTGGTCACCCACCCAAGTAACGACCAGGCCCAACTTATTCATTCATCTACAAGAAACATCAAATAGTTTCCATCGGATGAGTATAGATATTCTTACTCAAATTGAATAACTATAAAAACAAGTAAAATATTCTGCCGGAAGTTTCTTCGGCGCAATCGAGTTTTCTGTACAGCGTATACAGTTGTATGTAACTTTCAGCCCGGCCCATGAAACTCTTATCGGTCGGTGGTGGTCTCAGCCACGGATCATGCTGTGCATGAGCCGCGGCCCATGAAACTTTAGTCACGGCCCGGTGGTGGCCTGTGTTGTTGGCACCTATATTGAAGCCAGAGGCACGATCATGGCTAACTTTAACCGTAAATAAAATAAAAACTGCTGAGGCTAGAGGGCTGCAATTTGGTATGTTTGATGATTGGAGGGTGGTTGATCAACATACCAATTTGCAGCCCTCTAGCCTCGGTAGTTTTCAAGATCTGAGGGCGGACTGAAAAAGTTAGGACGGACAGACAAAGACGGCACAATAGTTTTCTTTTCAGAAAACTAAAAAATAAATATGAAATAATCGATACTCCTTGCATTTGATTCTATTCCTTCATTCCCTTTGCAAACTGATTTCACACTTCCCGTCTCGCTGCTCTACTTCTCAATTTGATTTGGGGTCCTTCGGGGAACCATTCCCTTCCTCCTCCTCCTCCTCCTCCTCCTTCTCCTCCTCCTCCTAGTCCTCATCATCATGGTTCATCAATGACCACATCCCTAAGTCCTCTTGTCCCGTCCACTTAAATGCAGATGATTCTCTCCTTCACCAATTCTCCTTCCTAACCTCCTCCTCCTCCTCCACCTCCTCCTCCTCCTCCTCCTCCTCCTCCTGAACCTCGTCCTCTCAGTCTCGGTCAATCCTGCTTTTGTGGTTGTTGAAGATTCTGGGCAATGACTTGGGAAGATAAAAAAAAATTAAATTTTATTTCTTTCTGTCAATTCTCTAGACTTTGGAAGTTACCCGATTCCTCCGTGTTTGGGGCTGACCTGGTCGGTGTGGCCTTCCCCCTACCCCTGGGTTAATAAGAAGATATCCGATGTGACCTACCGTTTGCCGTGGACGGTCAAGCATGGCCCTCTATCTAACCAATTACAACCCGTCTTTGCAGACCTTATGCACATTAGTATGGAGTAAGGTTCATATAATTATAAGTATGTTTGAATCTTTAAAAAAAATATTTTTTTAGAGTATTTTTTCCAAAATGACCCAGTTCTCACTTCTAGTCTGGATTTATTCAATATATATATATATATATATATATATATATATATATATATATATATATATATATATATATATATATTGTAACCACAATGCCCTCTTAACTTTCTCTAATTCTTCGCGTTTTTTTTTGATGCGCTTGTCACTACAAAGCCTTAAGATCCAAGTGCAAGAAATATGAAGAGAAATTCTGGTGTGCATATATATATGCATATACATATACGTATTATCAGAAATCTTCTTTTTTTTAAATCTAAATTTGGGCACTACTCTCTAAGGGTCTGTCAGCATGACTCATCAACTCTCCCGACTCCTTGATAAAGATTATTATTTTTGTGGTGTAGAGAACAGGACAAGCAAGGTTGCTTACAGCAAGGTTTAACTCCACGATCCAAACGTTAATTATTAATGTTTGTATTAATGGACTTAATTTAAGCTGTGACAGATCCACCACTGAGGAAGGGCAGGTTAAATGGATACAGCAGGAACGAGCAATTAGAGTAAATCCAACCTCTGAATGACATATAGAATGGAATAGAGAATTTCTGCCCAAGGCCATCTCATGTGTTTGGGCCTGAAAGTCAATTAGAACAAATATTATAATTTGGAAAAGGAATGCCAAGCCCATATCATTTTAGTTTTGTGTAAAAAAAACTATTGGGCAGGCTTTGTCTGTCCGTCTGCACTTTTTCTGCCCGCCCTCAGATCTTAAAAACTACCGAGGCTAGAGGGCTACAAATTGGTATGTTGATCATCAACCCTCCAATCATCAGACACACCAAATTGCAGCCCTCTAGCCTCACTAGTTTCTATTTTATTTAAGGTTAAGGTTAGCCATGTATCGTGCATCTGGCAGCGCTTTCCGTCGGCGTCGCGACGCACCTTCACTTGACCGCACCTGGGGAGCAACTGAGCGATGCCAAGGAGAGTTTCATACAGCATTATACTCTGTACAGAAAAGTCGATTGCGCGCCGAAGAAACTTCGGCGCATATTTTTACTTGTGTATTATAATGTCTATGGCAATCAACTATCGGCTATTGCAGATTTGCAAGCTTCAAAAGCTACGGACCTATGAGAATCGATACACAACAGCGCAATTGGTTTACTGCTCAAGAACTTCGATAAGAAGCTTATATTATGTAACCGTCAAGACTGTGAGATAAAAGAGGAGAAGACGAACAGAAGAAGACAGAGTGGCTGATGACTGCCCAGGACAAAGTGTTCTCAGAAACTACTGACGATGAATTGTGTACCCACCGATTCTCAAACTGGGTGCCATGGGTGCCTAGGGGTGCTGCGAGATTGTCATGAATTTTGTCTTGGCTAGATCGTCTCGATGAATGTTTGTGAAAATTAAAAAGTTTGCAGAAGTCTTCATATAATTATTATATGTGTCTACTCTAATATATTAACATACATATACTGTAGATATATATAAATGCTAATTCATGCAATATGATGGAATGACATTAGTTAGGGTGCCATCGCTAAAAAATGACTGAGAACCACTGGTCACTGTACATTCTTTACAAAGGTAAGAAACATTCACTATAAGAGAAGTTTTCAGGTAAACTGTGATGTAACTGACGTCCTGGAAATTAACAGAAGCTGTGGAAAACTGCAAAGGTTCCTGACAACAGCAGAAAACATTCGCCAGGCGAAAAGGTTCCACATAAATTTAGATATACCAGAAACGTTCAAATTGCTGGACTGTGGAACAGCCTCCCTACTGACGATGTCGTGCGATTGGAACTTCTTCTTCTTCGGAAGTTCAAGCGATGCATCACTACCCTAATACATTCTCCTTGCATTTTGATACATTTTTATCCATTTATCTATTTATTAATTTTTTTTCCTCTTTAATAAGTGGGGTCTCTTCTTTCTGTATTTCCCTTTACCTCCTCTTACTTCTTCCTAATGGACACCTTAATATTCTTTGGAAGCTTGAATTTTAAGTTTGGCCCCTTTCATTGCTTGTTCCATTTGAATAGGGTTCGTTGTTCTATATGAATAATAGTTTCATCTAATAATAATAAAACACCATATAATAATTTTAAGTCAGTGGCCCCTTTGGTGGGCTTGTTCTATATAATAGTTTCATCTTCTAATAATAATAATAATAATAATAATAATAATAATAATAATAATAATAATACACCATATTCTTTAGAAGCTTGAATTTCAAGTCAGTGGCCCCTTTGGTGGGCTCGTTCCATATGAATAGGGTTCATCTACTGAATAATAATAATAATAATAATAATAATAATAATAATAATAATAATAATAATAATAATAATAATAATAAAACATCTTTATAGCGGTTTATAATTTCAAAACACTTCAACCAGTTCTGGCATTTTCTAGCAAAACTGCAATTCCTGATCAGTAAAATATTTATAATATCTAAAACGCAGGACAAAAGGAGCTCTTCTGGCCCAGTTACAATAGAGGCGCATTGCAAAACTCCCAAAATGAATATGAAGTTATAATATAATATGGGGAAAAGCAATATGACCTCCCGATATGTACGTAGTTAGGATAAAATTAGCAAGAGCAATATGGCTTCACGGAGAACCTGGAGTTATAATAATATGGAAAAACCAATATGACGGTTGATTTACAATACAGGGAAAATCAAAATGACTGAGGGTGGAATTCAATAATATAGGCAATAGGAATATGGTATCACAATGCGATTGAAGTTATTATTATTATTATTATTATTTAGAAGATGAACCCTATTCCTACGGAACCAGCCGACCAAAGGGGCCACTGACTTAAAATTCCAGAAGCTTCCAAAGAATATTAAGGTGTCCATCAGGAAGAAGTAAGAGAAGAAGGGAAATACAGAAAGAAGAAATCCCACTTATTAAAAAAGAAAAAACAAATATAAAAATTAATAAATAGATAAAAATGCATCAAAATGCAAGAAGAATAGCATCAGGGTAGCAATGCATTGCCTCTTCGCTTGAACTTCTGAAGAAGAAGAAGTTCCAACTGCACTACTTTCTCAGCAGGGAGGCTGTCCCACAGTCCAGCGTTGTGAGGAATAAAAAATACAAACAGAAGCAGTACGAATTCACGTTGAGCGCAGAGCTGGAGACAGAATAATATATGAAATGGCGAATAACTGAAGACATAATGAGACACATCAAAATTGAATATCGGAACGAGATTACAAACGAGCATGCAAGATAATGCATCACATTATCTTGATAAACGGAAGAGAAAAGGACACGCGTGGGGGGGAATATAAATAAAAAGTGAAGGACCCTCGCAGAAGGAAGGATAGGAGACATTCTGGAACGATGATTTACTGGACGAATGAAAGCCTGATGAATGAGAGTATGGCAGTAATTGATGAACGAGTGAATGACAGTGAGGGATGGCAGGTAACGCCAATAGCAGCTCGGCAAACCTAGACTTAAAAAGTGGTTGTGGAGGTCTGCAGATATGAATGACGATACCTTTTGGCTTCCGAAGACTGCATTGATAGAACAGAATATAGAATTTAGGCCAAAGGCCAAGCGCTGGGACCTACGAGGTCATTCAGAGCTGAAATGGAAACTGACATTAAGAAGGTTTGAAAGGTGTAACAAGGAGGAAAGCCTCGCAGTTGCACTATGAATCAATTGTTAGGAGAAGGTTGAGGAAAGTAAGATGGAACAAAGAGAATATGAAAGGAGGTTCAGTAAAAGGAATGAAAGGGGTTGCAGCTAGGGGCCGAAGGAACGCTGTGAAGAACCTTAAGTAATGCCTACAGTCTACAGTGGACCGCATGAGGTGCACTGAAGGCATTGCCCCCTGACGGGGCTTGCAGTGACAGACACAATGGCGGCTGGGAGTTGCAACAGACGCAGAACCAAGAACCAATTTAACAACACCAGAAAATAAGCAAAAAATGCGCCGAAGTTTCTTCGGCACAATCGAGTTTTCTGTACAGCGAATAATCAAGGCCACCGAAACTAGATCTATCTTTCGGTGGTCTCAGTATAATGCTGTATGAACCGCGGTCCATGAAACTTTAAACACGGCCCGGTTGTGGCCTGTCCTATATCGTTAACAGAGGCACGATCATGGCTAACTTTAACCTTAAATAAAATAAAAACTATTGAGGAGGCTAGAGGGCTGCAATTTGGTATGTTTGATGACTGGAGGATGGATGATCAACATACCAATTAGCAGCCTTCTAGCCTCGGTAGTTTTTAAGATCTGAGGGCAGACAGAAAAAGTGCTGACGGACAGACAAAAACGGCACAATAGTTTTCTTTTACAGCAAACTAAAAAAAAATGATGGAACTAAACTCCGGGTTGGAGAAAAACCACTTGAACTTGGGAGGCTTCAAACTGCTGGAAAGATCTGGATGTAACGTTTTTCAGGCTTAATTACCGGACGTGTCAGCTTTCCTCATTAACCCGCTGAGTAGGCGGGTGCTCTCCGTAAACACGCTGATTACCTGAAATTCAAGAATTGTTGCGAAAAGGGTTTATAAGACTCTAGACTGGTCCGCTGGTATAGTGGTTAGTGTCGTGGTATGCCACTCAGATGTGGCGGGGGAGGTTCGCGTCTCCCCCAGGGCGATGAAAAATCACTGGCTCTGTATCGTGATCAGTTACTGCTGCAGTGTGGGTAGGGTCTGCTGCGGTGGGAGGTTGGGACTAATATTCTATGGAAGCTTAAACAATTTCAAGTCAGTGGCCCCTTTGGTGGGCTTGTTCCATGTAAATGGGTTTCATCTACTGAAATAATAATAATAATAATAATAATAATAATAATAATAATAATAATAATAATAATAATAATAATAATAATAACAGACCTAAAACTGCAGCTTTTAATGCCATGTATCTGGTATAACATGTGAATAGGCCTATACAGGTTAATTCCTTTACGATTCAAAATATGAAGGAATTCATTAAGTGAAGGAATATAAGCAAAATGAACTTACCTTCACAATTCCACACTAAATCTAGATCCAAGTAACGAAATCGTGAATGCCTCCGAAAAATGACAGTTATAACGCCATAAGTACGAGTTTAACAAAGTGATTAGTCCTTTACTTCCATCGTTTGCTGCGGCAGCGTATATCACAAGAATTAGAATACAGGATTTAGGCCAAAGGCTAAGTGCTGGGACCTATGATGAAGAGGTCAGTCAGAGCTGAAACGGAAACTGACAGTAAAAAAGGTCTGAAAGGCGTAACAGGATGAAAACCTCAAAGCAGTTGCACTATGAATCAATTATTAGGAGAGGGTTGAGGAAAGAAAGATGGACGGAGGTACAGTAAAAGGAATGAAAGAGGTTGCAACTGAGGGCCGAAGAGACGTTGCAAAGAACTTCAAGTAATGCCCACAGTCTACAGTTCACCGCAAGAGGTGCACTGACGGCAATGCTCTCATAAGGAGGCATGTTTCATAAAAAATTGTTTCTCACGCAACCTGATTAGTTTTGGGGCATTGCGCCGGTGTTAGACTGCTGTGTAAACAAAAAAAAAAAAAATGTTACACCTAAAATAATTAACGAGCAACTACAATGAATCCCAACCTTTAATTAACGATAAAAACCGGATGTATATTTCAGGCCGGAGTAAGCATAATTAAAATGACATTTTACGAACGTGCATAAAATATCATCTGCTAATTAGGAATTTTTTTTTTTGTTGTGTCACTTTTATATAAGGAATCAAAAACGTTCTTTAACGGTAAACATCACAAATTATTATAGAACGGGGAAATGCTGTAACGGCCGAGTATTGTAAATTCCTGTGTTTGCATGAAAGCGCTGAAAACAGTGAGGTTTATATATATATATATATATATATATATATATATATATATATAAATAAATATATATATATATATATATATATATATATATATATATATATATTTATTTATTTATATATATATATATATATATATATATATATATATATTATATTATATTATATTATATATTTTATATTATATTATTTTATATATAGATTAATGTCACTGACATTCACACTAGTTTTACACATGATTTTTCCCAAATGTACATAAACGAACATTCAACAATCGTCTACATACATTTGCAAACCAAACAACATCATATACAGTACATGATACATACCTACATACACACACACATGCACGCACACATATATATACACATATACATATACATAATATGCAAAATATCATAAACGGGATCATGCAAGCACAAGCATCATCAGAGGCAGACCCGGAAACGCGCAAAAGCAATTACAGCGGGACAGCCATAAATATTCAGCCTTCGTAGCCCATGGAGGTAGAACAAGGACAGGCGAATAACGAATAAATAGTCTGCAATTCCGCCGGCGTGCAGTGTACGGAATTTAGGCCATGGGCCCAAGCGCTGGGACCAATGATGATGAGGTCATTCAGCGCTGAAAGGGAGATTGACAGTAAGAAGGTTTGAAAGGTGTCACAGGAGGAAAACTTCGCAGTTGCACTGTGAATTAATCGTTAGGGAAATATAAACGAAGGTTTAGTAAAAGGAATGAAAGGGGCTGCAGCTAGGGGGCCGAAGGGACGCCGCACAGAACCTTAAGTAACGCCTACAGTGCGCCGCATGAGGAGCAATGACGGCGGTGCCTCCCTACGAGGGGAATATAATTCTGAGATAAATCGTCGAATATCAGCCATACATTTCTCACCACAAACGTGAAGAATGATTCTTTTTGAAGCTTTTTTTTTTTCTTTTTGTTTCATCTAATCGCTCGTTTTATCTATTTAATAATTTATTAATCTATTTTTCTTTTTTAATCAGTATTATCTCTCATTTCTGTATTTCCCTTTACTTTCTCTTACTTCTTGCTAATGAACACCTTAATATTCTTTGGAAGCTTGAATTTCAAGTCAGTGGCCCCTTTGGTGGGCTTGTCCCGTATGAATAGGGTTCATCTTCTGAATAATAATAATAATAATAATAATAATAATAATAATAATAATAATAATATAAAGCTTACAATCCCGCACTGTCAAGGTAACAACATCAACACGATATTACCACACATTTTAAAGCTTCACTTTGATTTATTTTTTTTCAAGGATATTCCTTTGTTAAGTGTTCTGTGAGAGTTCTTTTGTGCCGCGAACCAACAAAAACCAACGTTGTTTTAACGAGAAACAACGTATTAGAATAACAACCTATCGCGTATTGACGTAGTTAATGAATACTTTTTGACATTGGGTGCGCGGTACAAATACCGAAATTCATTTACAATTTACAAAACTAAAAATAAAATAAACGGACGTACAATACAACAAGACCACCCTGACCTTTTATTTATTTATCCAAATGTGTAGTGGGTTCGTTTTGGTACTAAGTCTCACATTATTATTATTATTATTATTATTATTAGATGAAACCTATTCACATACATCAAGCACACCAAATGGGCCACTGACTTGAAATTCTTTAAGCTTCCAAGAATGTTGGTTCCAACCTCCCACCGCAGCAGACCCCGCCCACACTGCGGCAGTAACTGATCATGATACAGAGCCAGTGATTTTTCTTCGCCCTGGGGGAGACGCGAACCCCCCGCCACATCTGAGTGGCGTGCCACGACACTAACCACTATACCAGCGGACCAGCGTGTTAATCCTGTTCCAGGTTAGGATAGCTTACAGTACTCCAGCTGCGATTCCACGTAGTTTAGGAGTCAAAATATACTGGAGGCTCCTGTGGAATGGACTTTTAAGTGGTTCTGTAATGGTGGCGGCTGCTGCAATTGTAATCAATATATATATATATATATATATATATATATATATATATATATATATATATATATATATATATAAAAGGATCTCCCAACCGCACACTAACAGCTACATACCACAAACCAAAAAAAATAGGTCAGCTACACAAGAAAAATTCCCAGCAACAACGTCATAACGAATTCAGTACATTTCACGACGAATTTGGGAATCTGCAAGTCGTCCATTCGCCCAGCTGGAAAATCCGGAAAGAAAACAAGAGAGAATTTAACCTAACGCACGAAGGTACTTTTGGTTTTTTTGGAAAAGAAAACTATTGTGCCGGCTTTGTCTGTCCGTCCGCACTTTATTCTGTCCCCATTTTATTCCGTCCGCACTTTAATCTGTCCGCACTTTTTCCGTCCGCACTTTATTCTGTCCGCACTTTTTCCGTCCGCACTTGTTGTATCCGCACATTTTTCTGTCCGCCCTCAGATCTTAAAAACTACTGAGGCTAGAGGGCTGCAAATTGGTATGTTGGTCATCCACCCTTCAATCATCAAACATACCAAATTGCAGCCCTCTAGAATCAGTAGTTTTTATTTTATGTAAAGTTAAATTTACCCATAATCGTGCTTCTGGCAACGATATAGGATAGGTCACCAGCGGGCGGTGGTTAAAGTTTCATGGGCCGCGGCTCATACAGTATTATACCGAGACCACCGAAAAATAGATCTGTTTTCGGTGGTCTTGATTATACGCTGTAGTGGCTGTACAGAAAACTGGATTGCGCCGAAGAAACTTCGTCGCATTTTTTATTTGCTTATTCCTTTTTCAAATAACAAGAACACATTTAAGGATAAGATTGTTCTCTTTAAAGTCCGTCAAAAATCTGAATAAAGTGAAAGTACAACTTTGGCCAAAATTATGGATGAGATAAGATCGTTGAGAAGGTTGAGGAAAGTAAGGTGGAAACAATTGACTTATTCTGTGGTTTTGATTACGACCGTAATGCTATCCTCCTTCCATTTTAATACCTCTTTTTTATTTATTTGCAAAATTATGGATTCATTAATTTATTTTTTCTCTTTTAATTTGTTAAGCGGGATATTTTTTCTTCTTTCTGAGAAATCTTTCCTTTACTTCCTTCTTACTTCTTCATAATGAACAATAATAATAATAATAATAATAATAATAATAATAATAATATTAATAATAATTTAATAATAAAATATTCTTTGAATTTCAAGTCAGTGGCCCCTTTGGTGGGCTTGTTCCATATGAATAGGGTTCATTTTCTGAATAATAATAATAATAATAATAATAATAATAATAATAATAATAATAATAATAATAATAATAAAATAATAAGTTTGAATAATAATGAAAATATTTATAATAATAATAATAATAATAATAATAATAATAATAATAATACCAACATCTCCCCGATAGGGTTGGTCGGTCTAGCTTTGAAACTCTTCCGCCTGTTTTGGGAAATGGAAATTGGGCACTCCTGGCCCTATTGGCCCTCTCCCCCCCTTCCGCTGTTTAGTCTCTTTTTCTTCATTCCCTTTCACCCTCACCGACTGAAAGAGAAACTCTCTCTTTTTTTCTCTCTCTCTCTCTTTGTAATGACTTTTTCTCTTTTATTTGGTAAAACGAAAAACTCTCCTTTTTTTTTTTATTTTTTCACGTTTCGTAACCCGGAAAAAACCTTTCTTTTTTCATTGGCTTTTTTTTCACGTTTCCTCGGTAATATAATCCAACGCAGTGGTAGGTTTTTCTAGAGAAGAAAAAAATAAAAAAAAAAAAAAGGTGACCCCACGTCCATCGACATCGGATTTTTGGTTCGACACGAGTCTTCTTAATGGATGCTGTACTTACTTTCCATTGCCTTAATGTTATTTTGTACAACAAATAACCATTTTTAAGGCACAAGCTTACGAAAAAAGCAACAATATTAACTTCAAATATTATGTAAACATGTGGAAATGGCCCCTGTACTTAATTTACATTGCCTTAATGTCATTTTGTTCAACAAATAACGATTTTTAAGGAACAAGGCTACGAAAAAAAGGAACAATATTGACTTAAAAATATGTAAACATATGGATACTGTGTGCTACAATTACTGTTAAATCATTTTCACCGTATTCAGTAATGGCCTCGAGTGTCAGGCAAGGGTTCAACATGGCGAAATATTGAATGTACAAATGAAAAGCGTTATTTTCCATGAAATGAAAATGCAAATTTTTGTTTTACCGTTCATTCCATGCAAGTCGGAAATTTAACGTTGTTTTGAATAAGTGCTGTTGTAGCTGAGTTGTAACATTGAACTACAGCAAAGCTGGGAATTAAACAATGCGCCGAAGTTTCCTCGGCGCAATCGAGTTTTCTGTACAGCGTATAATACCGTATGAAACTCTCAGCCGCGGCCCATGGAAGTTTCACCCACGGCTCTGTGGTGGACAGTGTTGTTGGCACCTCAGACGCACGATCATGGCTAACTTTAACCTTAAATTAAATCAAAACTACTGAGGCTAGAGGGCTGCAATTTGGTATGTTTGATGATAGGAGGGTGGATGATCAACATAGCAATTTGCAGCCCTCTAGCCTCAGTAGTTTTCCAGATCTGAGGGCGGACAGAAAAAGTTCTGACGGGCAGACAAAGCCTTCACAATAGTTTTTTTTTTTACACAAAACTAAAAAACATGTAATTATATTTTAAGTGTTTTTTTAATAAAGGGTTTTACACATACTGAGATGATTTGAGGATTTGAAGGCCATAATATGTTTAATGGCTCCCATTAAATCATTAGTTTTTCCTCAGTAGATTTATTCTTCAGACTAATTCTCTCGAGGAAGGTAGTACGGTAATGAATTTGACCTGAATTTGCGTCTAGTAGTGCTTTCCAGAGCCTGCTAGAAGCACGAGAGAGAGAGAGAGAGAGAGAGAGAGAGAGAGAGAGAGAGAGAGAGAGAGAGAGAGAGAGAGAGAGAGACCTGGAGCTTTCCAGAGCTTGCTAGAAGCACGAGAGAGAGAGAGAGAGAGAGAGAGAGAGAGAGAGAGAGAGAGAGAGAGAGAGCTGAGAGAGTGGGCTATTGCTTTCCAGAGCTTGCTGCATCAAGCACAAGAGAAGAGAGAGAGAGAGAGAGAGAGATTGCTTTCCATAGAGAGAGCATCAAGCACAAGAGAGAGAGAGAGAGAGAGAGAGAGCTGAATGTGGGTCTATTGCTTTCCATAGCTCGCTGCATCAAGCACAAGAGAGAGAGAGAGAGAGAGAGAGAGAGAGAGAGAGAGAGAGAGAGAGAGAGAGAGAGCTGAAGTTCAGCTTGAAGTCCAGTGTACATTAACCTCACTTCGAGCCATTACCCAGAACTTACTTTTACTGCACCTCCGTTCTTCCTTCCAAATTACTTTCCGCTCTCTCCTAACACTTGTCTCATAGTGCAACTGCGAGGCTTCCCTCCTGTTGCACCTTTCAAACCTTTTACTGTCAATTTCCGTTTCAGCGCTGAATGACCTCGTAGGTCCCAGTGCTTGGCCCTTTGAATTGCGAAAGTGGGAAAATATGTAGATTTCATAAATGCTGTAAAACTCTTGAGGAGAAAACTATTGTGCCGACTTTGTCTGTCCGTCCGCACTTTTTCTGTCCGCCCTCAGATCTTGAAAACTACTGAGGCTAGAGGGCTGCAAATTGGCATGTTGATCACCCACCCTCCAATCATCAGACATACCAAATTGCAGCCCTCTAGCCTCCTCAGTAGTTTTAATTTGATTTAATGTCAAAGTTAGTCATGATCGTGCGTTTGGCAACGCTATACGACAAGCCACTCCCGGCCCGAGCTGAAAGATTCATGGGCCACGGCTCATACACCATTATACGCTGTAAAGAAAACTCCATTGCGTGGCAGAGACTTCTGCGTATTATTTACTTTTTTTTTATTATTGTTAGTTGCTGCTAATTCTCTATTCTTCTCCTCCAAATTCTCTTCTTCTTTTTCCTCCTAATCCGCCTCGGCAGTGTTATTCTCCTGCCTCTGTTTTGACAGGTATCACACCAACTGGCAGGCCTTAATTAACGATAAAATGCGCTCTCGAAGGTAAATCCAATTTCGGGATTTTCCCACAATTAGAATTTCTCTCTCGAACGTCGACTTAATTATCAGTCTTTATCCTTTCGATTGTACTTGTTGCTAGATGCAGTCTCTTGATCTAATTCTTTGTATGTATGATGATGCATATACATAGCTGTAGTCTCTTAATCCAATTCTATGTATGCAAAATGATGTCAATCTGTCCCACCTTATTTTTCTTGTCAAATGGCTTTCAGGATTTCCGTATTCTCCCGCCGTCCTTTCAATATGTGTTCACTTCTATATTTGCGTTATTTGTAATCTCTTCATATATATATATATATATATATATATATATATATATATATATATATATATATATATATATAATATATATATATATATATATATATATATATATATATATATATATATATATAAAACGATCTTTTTCTCTTATTTTTTCTTGTCAAATGGCTTTCGAGATTTCTATGTTCTAACTTTCTCTCAGTATGAATTCGCTTTATATTTTCGCTATTTGTGATATCTTCACGTATATCTATATAGAATAATGTCGGTGTATCGTAACTTTTTTATTTTCTTGTCAAATGGATATAAGACATTCTTTAGTTTTCCCATATTTCAGTAAGTATTTATTATTATATTTCCATTTTTCCCGTCTGCAGTTACTCGCGTTCATCTCCAACACTTCTAACCCTCAGACCCCATTCATTCATTGGGGCTAAGTCCATTCACTAAAATGTAAAATCCACAAAAGTTATTCATCATTAAGACTCCGGTTCCTTTTCCCAGAGATGCACCACAAGCTGTTCTCTTCCTTAAAAATATAAGGAAAAGAAAAAAAAGAGATTCCTCTTCCACATCTCTTCCATTACATTCTGCACTTCCGTCATCCATCACTAATTTTCCACCCATTCCGGTCCATTCCGGCCACGTTTATTGCACCAAGTGATAAATTGGAATAGCGCCTTTTTTTTTTTCTCCCAAGCTGCCATTATTCAGAAGAAAAACCAGAATGAAAGTCCTCATTTTTTTTTTTTCGGGGTGCAGTTCTTCATTGGAGGGGTGGGTAGAGCTCTCGGCTAGCACGCTGTTGGCCCAGCGTTCGACTCTCCGACGGCCACTGAAGAATTAAAGGAATTTATTTCTGGTGATAGAAATTCATTTCTCGTCATAATGTGGTTCGGTTTCCACAATAAGCTGTAGGTCCCGTTACTAGGCAACCAGTTGGTTGTTAGCCACGTAAAATAAGTCTAATCCTTCGGGCCAGCCCTAGGAAAGCTGTTAATCAGCTCAGTGGTCTGGTTAAACTAAGGTATCCTTAACTTTTCATCTGTTCCGCTGGTATAGTGGTTAGTGTCGTGGCATGCCACTCAGATGTTGAGGGGTGGGTTCGCGTCTCCCCCAGGGGGATGAAAAATCACTGGCTCTGTATCATGATCAGTTACTGCAGCAGTGTTCGGTCTGCGGTTGAGAAGTTGGAACCAACATTCTTTGGAAGCTTGAAGAATTTCAAGTCAGTGGCCCCTTTGGTGGGCTTGTTCCGTGTGAATAGGGTCCATCTACTGAAATATAATAATAATAATAATAATAATAATAATAATAATAATAATAATAATACGAGTATCCGCTCACTAGATCGTTTTGTACATCAAACCAATATGCAGCGTAGCTTTAATGTGCCTCAATGCACGTACAGCTAGCTCATCCCGTTCGCTGGAAGCTACGACAGGTATTTCAATAATAAGTCACTACATGAATAAACTTCCTCTTCTCTTATCCCAAACGGGGTTTGCACAAAGCCCAGGAATTACACACGATGCTGACAAGACAATCGCGTTCCCTAGGCGCCTGTTAAGCTTTCCGAGCCCCCCGAATGAAAAATGGAAGCAAGCTAAGTTGGTAAGTACTTGTTAAGACCATTTTCCCTCTCGTTACGGCCTTTTAGAGCTGCTAAGTTAATTTGCAGAGCAAGTTCTGGGGTTGCGTTCATTTGAGCAAGAGTTAAGCGGCAATTTCTTTTTTTTTTTTTTCCACACATGGTTCGCGGGATCAGTGGAATGCCCCGGATGTTTTCGCTTCTTCGACTTCTTCTTTAGTATTATTCTTATTAATACTTAATGGGGCTGTCTGACCATAAGAGATCCGTTCCACAGACTCTTCGTTCTTAATAGTTACGTGCAAGATTTTAAAAGAAAAAAAAATCAGGAAATTATACAAGCTTCGTTGATGTTTGGAACTAAATGAAGATCGTAGTTCCCTGTGTTTCTCCTCTAACTTTCTATACTCTTTCTTTCTTCCTCTAGTACAATTTATACAGTATATATATATATATATATATATATATATATATATATATATATATATATATATATATATATATATATATATATATACACATACATACATACATACTTATCTCTCTTGCAGCCCAGTGGTAGATTAAACGACATTTATATATACAAACATATATACTGTATATATATATACATATATAACAAACTGACAAAAATATAAATCAAACATGCAATACTAAGTGTATCACTGTTATGTAATGCATTCCATATCAATTTCATAATTCCACGGCCATAACAGGATAACGCTCTAAGGGATCGACGCTTGCGACAAACGAAAAAAAGAAAAATGTTTTTGCACAATCACTTTCCAAGCTCTCCACAAGGGAACTGTGTAGAAAATAAATGTGCGTTAAATTCACTAGGAAATAAATTTAGTCAAGGCCACATTGCCACAAAATATGGCCGAAAAACAATGTGGTAGTTTTATCTTATTTTCCTTTTCAATGTCAGGACCACGAGAACTCTAGCCGCGTAGATAAGAATTTATGGCTGGTGAATTTTGAATTAAATAGGGGAGAAGAAGAAGCGGCCCGCGTTCTACGATTACAAATGACTCTGTCTGCAAACGGAACCGCTGCAGTTTTCTACCGTTCCTGCTGCAGCTGGTTTTACCCACGCCCTCTCTCTCTCTCTCTCTCTCTCTCGTAAATAAAAAAAAAAGTCGCGGATCTGCTTTGTTTAAAAGCTAGAGAGAGAGAGAGAGAGGCAAAACGGTCGCTGATTTGCCTGCAAACTGCTTTGTTTAAAAGCTAGAGAGAAAGCGAGGAAAAACGGTCGCTGATTTGCCTGCAAACTGCTTTGTTTAAAAGCGAGAGAGAAAAAAGCAAGACGGTCGCGGGTTTGCCTGCATCGCTGCTTTCTTTAGAAGGGACATTATTTTGACTGTGAGATTAAAACGATTGTGGCGCAAGTAAGCAAGTAAGTAGCAGAGGCTTTTTGAGTGAAATAGTACGGACACATTAATTCTAATTCCTCACATCAAAGGTTTACTCTGAGAGTGAAATGTTAGTGATATAAGTAGAGACTTCTCGAGCATGAATACATTTATTCCTCATGTATAGGGTAGAACAGAATAAACCTATACAAAAAAAAAAAAAAAATTAAAATTCAGAATAAGTAATGTTTTTGAAATTTATTTTTTTAAATAATTCATTAAACGCCCTAATGGTTTTTGTATTTTCAATACTTGCTTATTTATTTTTATACCTAACAAACATCAACTACCCTACCACGGCACCTTGATAAAAAAAATTACCCACACCACGACCTCCATTACTTAAGAGACTCGATTAAACAGCGATTCTTTCAGGCCTAACAACACAGTACACAGTTCCTCAGAAAAATGAAGACCCGCTGCTCTCTGAACTCTGAGCAGTTTGAGAGGCTGATTTTACCAGTCGGGGATCAGATTATCCCCAGATTATCTCGAATTAGATTCCTTACACCAAAGGGGGATGCATAATGCTGTGTTATTAACTTTACTCCTGGCGCAAAGTTAATGAGTAATTATTTCTTTCCAGAATTCGAAGTTTTTAAAAGACGATTCTGTGGCTTTATTCTAACGTGTGAAACCCATTTATAGTTTTCTGTAAAAGAGAACTATTGAGATGGCTACTTGTCTGTCCGTCCGCACTTTTCCTGCCCGCCCTCAGATCTTAAAAACTACTGAGGCTAGAGGGCTGCAAATTGGTATGTTGATCATCCACCCTCGAATCATCAAACATACCAAACTGCAGCCCTCTAGCCGCAGTATTTTTTATTTTATGTAAGGTTAAAATCAGCCATGATCGGGCATCTGGCACAGCTATAGGTGCCAACAACACAGGCCACCACCGGGCCGTAGCTGAAAGTTTCATGGGCCGTGGCTGAGAGTTTCGTAAAGCATTATATGCTGTACGGAACAGCACATAATGCGCAATCGAGTTTTCTGTACAGCATTATATGCTGTACAGAAAACTCGATTGTGCATTATTTACTTGTCGCCTCTTAATTTTTTTTTTGGGGGGGTCGTAATTTTAATTTACCTTTCCTCCTTCAAGCCATCCGTAAATAAATACATACAGCCGCCCTCCCCACCAGCCTCTAATCCCGAATGCAACAAAAAACATGAAGGACAGGGATGACATTTTCGATTAAAATATCACGGGAATAAAAAAAAAAAAAAAAAAAACCTGACAGGTAATACCGAGTGGATATGAGCACAGGTCCCCGAACAAAAAATAATGAAGCTGGACATATCGAATATTGCTAATTGCAAAGTGACTGCCGACGTATTATTCTGACGATATTATTCGGGTCCGGTCGCGTCAGATTTTTCATTTGTTGCCCCACACAGCTACTGAGACTGCGGGCTCGTTGGCACGGTTCATTAATGGCTGTGTGCTGTGGGGACCATCGTGATTGTTCAGTGAAATGGTCGAGCCGTAGGACGTGAAGTAGAATGATATATATAGAGTTTAGGTCAAAGGTCAAGCGATGGGACCTATGGGGTCATTCAGAGCTGGAGAGGAAACTGAGAGTGAAAGGTTTGAAATATATAGAGTTTAGGTCAAAGGTCAAGCCATGGGACCTATGGGGTCATTCAGAGCTGGAGAGGAAATTGAGAGTGAAAGGTTTGAAAGGTGTAACAGGAGGAAAATCTCAAAGCAGTTGTACTATGAAATAATTGTTAGGAGAGGCTGGAAAGTAAGATGGAAGAAAGAGAATATGACCGGAGGTACAGTAAAAGGAATGAAAGGGGATTTTACACAGGGCCTTCATTCTTCCTCAAACCGCTGTGCTGTGGAACAGCCTTCAAGAGGAGGCCGTGTAATTGGAGCTTCAGAAGTTCAAGCGAAGATGCAATGCATTACTACCCTAATACTATTCTCCTTGCATTTTAATACATTTTTATCTATTTATTAATTTATTTTGTTCTTTTTTAATATTGGGGATCTCTTCTTTCTGTATTTCCCTTTACCTCCTCTTACTTCTTCCTAATGAACACCTTAATATTCTTTGAAAGCTTAAAGAATTTCAAGTCAGTGGCCCCTTTGGTGGGCTTGTTCCATATGAATAGGTCTCATCTTCTGAATAATAATAATAAATCAGCAGCTACGAGGAGAACAATTGTTTTCTTGTTTAGATCTAAAGCCAGAACACATCAACTCACATTACTGGGAGAGATATCGCATGCATTAAAAATGATTAGATAATTATGAATTTCATATCTACACAATGTATCATGGTGCTATGAAATCCTGATATGTGTGTGTATATATATACACACACATATATATGTGTGTGTGTATGTGTGTGTATGTGTGCTTGTAAATGCACATATCTCCAATTCCTCTCCTCAAAGCTAAACAAACCAAAAACGAAAGCTCAGAGGCAACTTCCAGTAGATGAAACGTGAAAAGAAATAAAATCATTTCAAAAGTGACCTGCCCTTCGCTTCTTTAACGTTCCAAGTCCAGAAGTTGGAAAAAGGGCCGTGACGAGGACATACTTACTAGCCTTGCCAAGGCCATCAAACGTACTTTACTTTCTCCAATCTCTCCAATATACTTCAGTAGCACAGCGGCAGGGGGGACAGCACTCGTCCAGTGGTGTTCATGACACGACACTCGACCACTCGGCTATAAAACACGAAACCGAGGGTTTTGTTGTTCGTATGATCCCAGACGTCTCCCCCCTCCCTCCCACGCCCCGTCCCCACCCCAACCCACCTGACATACCATACCAGGAGGGGCTCCCGCCCCCGGGAGGGGCCGCGACACCAGCCCCAAGCAGCCAGCCATCCGCCACTAATAGAAATTAATTACCGGAGACTTTGACTTGTTGAGAGTTTTCCAGACTTCTTTTCCAACTTCTACAGAGGAATTCGGGACGCGTCCCTGGGTATCGTTCTTGACCGTCTGTTTCTCTCTCTCTTTTCTCTCTCTCTCTCTCTCTCTCTCTCTCTCTCTCTCTCTCTCTCATTGTTAGTTTTCTGTAAAAGAAAACTGTTGTGGAAATGGCTATTTGTCAGTCCGTCCGCACTTTTTCTGAGGCTAGAGGGCTGCAAATTGGTATATTGATCATCCACCCTCCAAACATCATACATACCAAATTGCAGCCCTCTAGCCTAGGTGGTTTTTATTTCATTTAAGGTTAAATTTAGCCATGGCTCGTGCGTCTGGCACCTATACCAGGTCACCACCGGGCAGTGGATGAAAGTTTCACGGGCCGCGGCTAAGAGTTTCATGGGCCGCAGCTGAGAGTTTCATACAGAAGTATACGCTGTACAGAAAACTCGATCGCGCCGAAGAAACTCCGGCGCATTTTATATTTGTTTTAGTTGAACTTTATTCCTGATTTTGAAGTGACAATGTCAAACCTTCTCAAGCAATAGTTTATATCTTTGTGGATCAAAACTCAGACTTCATGTGTCCGTTTGATTGTGTCTTTAATTCGACAGCTTCTTCTTCTTTATATCCGTCTATCTTTCTCCTTAAAAAACTCGATCGCGCCGAAGAAACTCCGGCGCATTTTATATTTGTTTCAGCTGACCTTTATTCCTGATTTTGAAGTGACAATGTCAAACCTTCTCAAGCAATATTTTATATCTTTGTGGATCAAAACTCAGACTTCATGTGTCCGTTTGATTGTGTCTTTAATTCGACAGCTTCTTCTTCTTTATATCCATCTATCTTTGTCCTTA